>NC_044034.1:2562170-2656543 GCF_901765095.1 Microcaecilia unicolor | reverse complement strand
CTGAAAAACATTTATACCCCCGAGACACCCAAACTTACAAAAAACAGCCTTTTAGTCAAAAACACACATTTACACCCCAAGTATCCCCTACATATACAGACTCAGCCATGAGACACCCTGAAATATACAGAAACCACATTTATACCCCCGAGACCCCTCTAAAATACGAAACCTACACACATACCAATGAGACACCCCCTAAAAATACATTATACCCCTGAGACACCACTAAAATACCAAACACACCACACATTTAGGGCCCCGTTTACTAAGGCGCGTTAGCACACACTTACCGTGTAGGCGCCTATAGGGATATTGTGGGCGTGTACATAGCGCACGTTAAAAGATGTTAACGCGCCTAGAACGTGGCTTAGTAAACAGGGCCCTTATACCGAGACACCCCGAAAAAAACATTTACCCCCGAGACACCTCAAACTATACAAAAAACAGCCTTTTAGTCAAAACATACATTTACACCCCAAGTATCCCCACATATAGACTCACATAGCCATGAGACACCCTGAAATATACAGAAACACATTTATACCCCCGAGACCCCTCTAAATATATACGAAATCTACACACCAATGAGACACCCTGAAAAATACATTTACACCATGAGACACCCCAAATATACAAAACCTACACATATATATATATATACATAAAGGAATCCTGGCAGAAGGAATGGATCCTCAGAAGCTTAGCCGAATTGGGTGTCGTAGCCTGTGTGGGGGAGAGGGGTGGTGGTTTGGGAGGCGAGGATAGTGGGGACTGTCTCCTCTTGTTATTGTACAGCGCGTGCGTAACCACATTAGCGCCTAGAATGTAAGTATAGTAGTGTAGTGGAGGGCAGACTTATACGGTCTGTGCCAAGAGCCTGTATGGGAGGCGGGACTGGTGGTTGGGAGGCGAGAAATACTGCTCGGCAGACTTGTACGGTCTATGCCGGAAAAGGCAGGACAAATCAGGTAAGGTATACACAAAAAGTAGTACTATGAGTTATCCTGTTGGGCAGACTGGATGGACCATGCAGATCTTTTTCTGCCGTCATCTACTATGTTACTATGCTATGTTATACCCCCGAGACACCCCAATATATACAGAAACACACATTTATACCCCCAAGACCCCTCAAAATATACAAAACCTACACAAGATCCTTCTGCTAGACTAAATGTTTTTCTTATACTTCTCCACTATTCATGATGTATTGTAAGCCACATTGAGCCTGCAAAGAGGTGGGAAAATGTGGGATACAAATGCAACAAAATAAATAAAAATAAAATTTATACCCACAAGACACCTCCAAATATACACACACGTTTAAACCCTTGAGACACCCCATAAATATATAAAAACACACATATCCCGAGACCCCCCCCCCAAAATATACAAAAACCTACACACATTTATACTCCCGAGACACCACAAAATGTACAGAAACACACACATTTATACCCCTGAGACACCTCTAAAAAACAAAAACACATTTAGACTCCCCATACTATACAGAAACCACCTACAATACACATTTATACACCTGACCCCCCCCAAAATTTTTTACAGAAACACCCCCGAGACAACCCTAAAATATGTAGAAACACACACATTTATACCCCCGAGACACCCCTAAATATACAGAAACATAAACATTTTTCCATTACGTCCAAAGGATCAGTCAAGACAAATGGGTTGTGACCATCCACCAGCAGGTGGAGATAGAGAACTCTAATCAGTTCTGCCTCATAAGCTCCTACACTTAGGGGCTCTTTATTACTCAGCTGTGGTAGCGCCTACGCACGTGCAGTGCACACTAAAATAAGACTACCGTCAGGCTAACGTGCCCCCCCCCCCCCCAGTGGTAATTTCAGATTTGGTGAATGTTCATTCTGGTGGTAGAAATTATTTTTTTATTTTCTACTGCACACAGAGTTCCGGTGGTAATCGGCAGCTGGCATTTGCCGAACAGTTACCATGCATGTAGCACATGAGCCCTTACCACTAGATTGGAGTGGAGGAGTAGCTTAGTGGTTAGTGCAGTGGACTTTGATCCTGGGGAACTGGGTTCGATTCCCACTGCAGCTCCTTGTGACTCTGGGCAAGTCACTTAACCTTCCATTGCCCCTGGTACAAAATAAGTACCTGATATATGTAAACCACTTTGAATGTAGTTGCAAAAACCTCAGAAAGGCGGTATATCAAGTCCCAGTTCCCTTTCCCTATTTGAGATTCTACATGGAATGTTGTTAGTGGAGGAGTAGCCTAGTGGTTAGTGCAGTGGACTTTGATCCTGGGGAACTGGGTTCGATTCCCACTGCAGCTCCTTGTGACTCTGGGCAAGTCACTTAACCTTCCATTGCCCCTGGTACAAAATAAGTACCTGAATATATGTAAACCACTTTGAATGTAGTTGCAAAAACCTCAGAAAGGCGGTATATCAAGTCCCAGTTCCCTTTCCCTATTTGAGATTCTACATGGAATGTTGTTAGTGGAGGAGTAGTCTAGTGGTTAGTGCAGTGGACTTTGATCCTGGGGAACTGGGTTCGATTCCCACTGCAGCTCCTTGTGACTCTGGGCAAGTCACTTAACCTTCCATTGTCCCTGTTACAAAATAAGTACCTGAATATGTGTAAACCACTTTGAATGTAGTTGCAAAAACCTCAGAAAGGCTGTATATCAAGTCCCATTTCCCTTTCCCTATTTCAGATTCTAAATGGAATGTATTTGTAGATTCTACATGGAATGTTGCTACTATTGAGATTCTGTTACTACTATTTGAGATTCTACATGGAATGTTGCTATTCCACTAGCAACATTCCATGTAGATGCCGGCCCTGGCAGATCAGCAACGCAGCCGCGCAGGATTCTGTTTCTGTGAGTCTGACGTCCTGCACATATGTGCAGGACATCAGACTCACAGAAACAGAAGCCTGCGCGACTGCGTTGCTGATCTGCAAGGGCAGGCTTCTACATGGAATGTTGCTAGTGGAGGAGTAGCCTAGTGGTTAGTGCAGCAGACCTTGATCCTGGGGAACTGAGTTCGACTCCCACTGCAGCTCCCTGTGACTCTGGGCAAGTCACTTAACCCTCCATTCACTGGAGCCGACTCTGTGGGTGCTTGAGCACCCCCAATATTAAGAAAGTTCCTTGTATGTATCCAGGGAGGGATTATTTTCATTGGGTTTAGCACCCACAATAATTTTGAAAAGTTGGCTCCTATGCCTGCATTGCCCCAGGTACAAAATAAGTACCTGAATATATGTAAACTGTTTTGAATGTAGTTGCAAAAACCTCAGAAAGGCGGTATGTCAAGTCCCAGTTCCCTTTCCTTATTTGAGATTCTACATGGAATGTTGAAACTATTTGTAGATTCTACATGGAATGTTGAAACTATTTGAGATTCTACATGGAATGTTGCTAGTGGAGGCATAGCCTAGTGGTTAGTGCAGACTTTAATCCTGAGGAACTGAGTTCAATTCCCACTGCAGCTCCTTGTGACTCCTTAGCAAACAACAGAAAAGGCTCCCTGCAAGACAGAGCCTGAAGCTCTGAAATCCTACGCGCCGAAGAAATGGCCACCAGAAAAACCGCCTTCAAAGTAAGATCCTTACATGTGATGGTTGCCAAGGGTTCAAACGGAGGTGCCACCAGAGCCTCCAGGACCACATTTAAATCCCAAGGTGGAGCCATCGGACGACGAGGCGGCCCAATCAACTTCACTGCCTTCAGGAACCGCCCCACATCAGGAGAAGCCGCCAAGGAAACTCCCCGAATCTTACCTCTAAAACAAGACAAGGCAGAAACCTGCACTTTCAGGGAAGAGAGCGACAGCCCCCTCTCCAAGCCATCCTGCAGAAAATCCAACACTTCCACCACCGAAGCACGCAAAGGGACATAGTCCCGCTCTTGACACCAATTCTCAAAGGTGCGCCACACCCGCACATACGCCAAAGAAGTAGACCTCTTGCGAAACCTCAACATCGTATCAATCACCCTGGCCGAAAAACCTTTCTTTCTCAACCGGTGCCTTTCAAGAGCCAAGCCGTAAGCAAGAACGGAGAGGGATCTGCCATCTCGATCGGCCCCTGAACCAGCCGCACCCGAGGCCCCAAGGGAATCGGATCCTGCACCAGCAACCGCATCAGATCTCCGTACCACGGACGACGAGGCCAACTGGGCGCTATCAGAACCACTAACCCCGAGTGACGACCAATCCGCTGCACCACGCGACCCACCAGCGGCCACGGCGGAAACACGTAGAGCAACTGCTGAGTTGGCCACGGAAGCACCAACGCGTCGATGCCCTCGGCTCGAGCTTCCCTTCGACGATTGAAGAACCGAGAGACCTGCACATTGCCGGCCGACGCCATAAGATCCAACACTGGCCGATCCCACTGCAACACTATCCGCTGGAACATGGAAAGATGGAGAGCCCACTCTCCGGGATCCAACGTGTGCCTGCTCAGATAATCCGCACTCACGTTGTCCACCCCTGCCACGTGTCCCGCCGATAGACTCTGCAGATGAACTTCTGCCCATGACAGCAACTCCGTCGCCTCTACGGCTAACCTGGGACTCTTCGTTCCCCCCTGTCGATTTACATAAGCGACGGCCGTGGCATTGTCTGAAAGAACCCTGACTGCCTTGCCGTCCAGAAGACTCTGAAAGGCCCGAAGAGCCAACCGAATAGCTCCCATCTTCAGGCGATTGATGGACCAACTCGCCTCCTCCAACGTCCAACGCCCTTGGGCCACCTGACCCAGACAATGCGCCCCCCCCCCCATCCTGACAGGCTCGCATCTGTGGTCAGCACCACCCAATCTGGAGTGTCCAACGGCATGCCCTTCGCTAGATTCGGAGAGTGGAGCCACCAGCGAAGACTGCACCGAGCCACCTCCGGCAGCAAGAGCCTCTCCTCCAAACTCTGAAACTGAGGAGACCAGCGAGACAACAACGCTACCTGCAACGGTCTCATGTGGGCCTGGCCCTAGGGCACCACCTCTATTGATGCCGCCATCAAACCCAGCACCTGAAGATACTCCCGCGCCGATGGCACCCTCTGAGCTCGGAGCTGCCGGATCTGAGACTGTAGCTTGGAAATGCGGGGAGCTGTCAAAAACACTCGGCCTCTCTTCATGTCGAAACGGACTCCCAAATATTCTAGGGACTGCGACGGAACGAGGTGACTCTTGGCCAGATTGACAACCCATCCGAGAGACTGCAGAAAGGACATCACCCGGCCGGTGACCTCCTCGCTCTCTGACTTTAATTTGGCTCGAATCAACCAGTCGTCGAGGTACGGATGGACCAAAATGCCCTGCAAACGCAGCGCAGCCGCCACCACTACCATGACCTTGGAAAAAGTGCGGGGCACTGTTGCCAGGCCGAATGGAAGAGCACAAAACTGAAAATGCCTCCACAACACCACAAAACGAAGAAAACGCTGGTGTGCCTCTAAGATGGGAATGTGCAAATAAGCCTCCATCAGATCTAAAGACGTCAGAAACTCTCCTTCCTGAACCGCTACAATGACCGAGCGTAACGTCTCCATTCGAAAGGAAGGAACCTTCAGAGCTGCATTGACCCTCTTGAGGTCCAAAATGGGCCGAAAGGAATCCTCCTTTTTGGGGACCACAAAGTAAATGGAATAACAACCCGTTCCTCGCTCTTTTGAAGGAATCGGAACCACTGCTCCTAAATTGACCAGACGCGCCAGAGTCTCCCGCACTGCTCTCGCCTTGCGCCTGGAATGACAAGGAGACACGAGAAAGAAATCGGGCAGAGGACCGTCGAACTCTAACGCGTAGCCATCTTGCACAATCTGCAGCACCCACTGATCGGAGGTGATCTGGACCCACCTCTGGTAAAACAAGCGCAAACGAGCCCCCACGCGAACCAGAGGTTGGGTCCCCAAACCATCATTGCGAAGGACGGGACGCTCCGGTCATTCCCGAAGCGGAACCACGCCCTCCACGGCGACCACCTCGACAGGACTGAGTTCTTTGGAAAAAAACAACCCCTAGTCCCCCCAGAGGACCTGCCAGACCGATATCGTCGAGCTTCCTGAAACCGACCGCGCACCGTGGACCCCCTAGCAGCCTTAGGACAAAGCTCCGGAAGACGAGGAACCTTAGCATCACCAAGACCCCTCACCAACTTATCCAACTCTTCCCCAAAAAGCAAAGAACCTTTAAATGGCAGCGAACACAGCTTTGCCTTAGAAGCAGCATCAGCCATCCAGCCCCGCAACCACAGGGCCCAACGAGCAGCCACCGCCAGGGTCATGTTCTTAGCCGAAGCCCATAACAAATCGTACAGCGCATCAGCCATGAAGGACGACCCCATCTCCAACTTTGCCAAATCCTGAACTAAAGAAGCCCTATCAGCCGGCGGGCTATCCAGCAGCCGCTCAGCCCAGCGAAAACATGCCCGGGCCACCAGACCTCCACAAACCGACGCCTGCAGCGCCAAGGCAGACAAATCAAAACTCCGCTTGAGAAACGTCTCCAATTTCCTGTCCTGCGGGTCCCGCAACGCGGCCCCCCCATCCACAGGAATAGCCGTAGCCTTAGAGGCATATTTTCAAAGCACTTTGGGAGGCTAAGTTCCATATGTTTCTATGGAACTTTGGAAGGCTAAGTGCTTTGAAAATAAGCCTCTTAGTCACAGCCGTCACCACGGCATCCACAGTCGGAGGCCGGAGGGAATCTCTATCCTCCTGCGGGAGGCGGATACAACTTAGCCATGGCTCAAGCCACTTTACACTGATCTTCTGGCGAACGCCACTCCTGGGTAATCATTTCCCTCAGATCCGCGTTCATAGGAAAAGTACGAGATACCTGCCAAATCCCCTTAACCAATGGATCCTGCGTCCCGGCTGTCACTGGAGCTGACGCCTCAAACTTGAGAGTCGACGACACCTGCTCAATCAGTTCCGCAAACTCATCCCAGTGAAAAATGCGGACTACCGAAGGGTCCTCCCCAGGCACAGCAATCTCCTTCTCATAACCAGCCAACGGCCCCTCATCCTCCTCCAGGGAACTAAAATCGCCCTCTGACTCCGGAGGGGAAAAACTGTCCAAGTCCTCCGACCACTCTACACGTGGTCTCTTAACACTAGCCCCCCCCCCCCCCCGTCCCAAGACTAGGGGGCTCCACTCGCGTCGGCCCCGCCTGCTAGGCCTGGAATAAACTCCAAATGAAATCCGGTGGAAAACCGATCCGACCAGGAACGTCCCCCCCAGAAAAGCCTGACAACTGACTGCCCATAGGTCCTCCGACCAACTCCGGGCCTTGCGGTGCCGATTCCAAAATGGCGGCGGTTCCCGCCAAAATCGGGACCACCGCCGCGGCGCCCCAAAACAGCTGAACAGCTCCGGAACCCCGGAGTGCAGCTCACTCAGCTCTCAACACCGTCTGGGCCTTCGATCTCAGAACTTAGATTCTTCTTCTTTTTTTTTTTTTTTAACAAACTTTATTGCAGCCTGAAATTGAGCCCTGCTGCTGCTAAACTATACAGCACTCAAGGCTGCAGCACAGAACTGCAGCCGAGGCACAAAGCTGCCCAAACGGGAGAGCCAGTTAGGGGGAGGGACCCGGCCACCCAGGTGTGACACCCCAAAGGGGACAATGGCAGGCCCCACCGGACCCACCAACCCCCAGCACACTAAAGTCTTCCAGGCACAGGGATAAAAGCTAAAAACAGACCAAAAGAAGCTCCTAAATAATCTCTGAATCCTACCAGACCGGACAAGCTGCACAGGTTGCCTGTCTACCCTCTGCTGAGACTGAGAAAATACTGACGACAGATGGCTAGGCACAGGTTATATGTACATAGTTTGAAGTTAGTGTTCTCAGTCTCCCTATGCTGGTAGGCAAGCATAACCCAAGCGTCTTGACCGGTCTGGAGGATTGAGGAGGAAAGGCAGTATATCAAGTCCCATTTCAGATTCTACATGGAATGTTGCTAGTGGAGGAGTAGCCTAGTGGTTAGTGCAGCAGACCTTGATCCTGGGGAACTGAGTTCGACTCCCACTGCAGCACCTTGTGACTCTGGGTAAGTCACTTAACCCTCCATTGCCCCTGGTACAAAATAAGTACCTGAATATATGTCAACTGCTTTGAATGTAGTTGCAAAAACCTCAGAAAGGCGGTATGTCAAGTCCCAGTTCCCTTTCCTTATTTGAGATTCTACATGGAATGTTGAAACTATTTGTAGATTCTACATGGAATGTTGCTACTATTGAAGATTCTACATGGAGTGTTGCTACTGTTGGAGATTCTAGATGGAATGTTGCTACTATTGAGATTCTACATGGAATGTTGCTACTATTGAGATTCTGTTGCTACTATTTGAGATTCTACATGGAATGTTATCAATAGAAATCAAACAAAATAAAACATGGAAAAGAAAATAAGATGATACCTTTTTTATTGGACATAACTTAATACATTTCTTGATTAGCTTTCGAAGGTTGCCCTTCTTCGTCAGATCGGAAATAAGCAAATGTGCTAGCTGACAGTGTATATAAGTGAAAACCTTCAAGCATGACTATGACAGTCTGACGGGGTGGGTAGGAGGTATGCATGGGGACATCAAAGCATATCATTGATATTCTAACAGGATGGGTGTGGATAGGTGAGGGTTGGGGTGATCAACAGAGACATACAGCTTTATGGTTTATAATGGGCTAGGAACCCCAGATCCTTGTTAAGTCCTTTCTGTTGGGTGTTAAAATATTCAATTATTCTGACTTCAAAGGTCTTACGTTCTTGTATGGTTTTAAAGTTACCTTTCAGTATTCTCACTGTGAAATCACTGGTACAGTGTCCTGGTTCTGTGAAGTGCTGTCCCACCGGGGTGGGGGCCCTACTGGCTGTATTATTCATGTGATGTCTATGTAAATTGAATCTTGTCTTAAGCATCTGGCCTGTTTCTCCAATATAGCATCCTTTGTTACATTTTTTACACTGAATGATATATACCACATTCTAAAATGTGAGTTTATGTATTGCAGGGGAGGTCCTTGAAACAGCCCAGTTGGGGCGAAACGTGCATGTCGGACAGTTATTCCCCTGGGTCCGACAATAGAACAAGACAAAATAAGATGTTAAAGTTTTAAATAACTCTATTAATGGTAGTTATACAAAAAAGAACCAGTGAAGAGTTTGATGTTGTTGATATCGCTACAAATGAAAATGGGTAGCGATTAACATCACTGAGGTTCTGGGGAAGCTCTTAGGAGACGATTGAAAGATATAAGATTAAAAGGAGCCTTGGTTTTAAAATATTTGGTTATATGAGATAAGAAGCTGCATATATATCATATACTGGTCTGCAATAATTTGTGATCTCTGGTGTGAGAAGATCCAGTTTAAATGGACTGAATTGCCTGAATGGTTAGTCAAAGTTGAATTTAGACATCATATGGAAAATACCTCTCGATATGCCCCTCCACATCTGATATTTAGGCAAATGGGGGGTTTTGACCTATTTCTATAAGCACCTACTTTTCTTTGTAGAATAGATTCCAAATATGTGCATAGCCCTCCCCCCACACCCCAATGTAGAATTACCCTCAAAATGTCAACATGATAGCAACCATTAAGACAGTTATTTGGTTCAGTGGCAAGGGGGTTATTTTACATGCATTGCCATATGGAAACTGCATGAGAGTTCAGAAAGCCATTATTTGCACATGGAGGTGTGCTGGGGGGCTTTTGCCTTGGGTGGTACAGTAGCCAATACACATTTTACAAAGGAAGACACATTAATGGGAAAAGATTTAACACAGCTCATTTGGTCAGGGTTTTACATCAGGGATTAAGGAAGTTTGTTTCCGCCTCTACAGTTATGAAAAATAAAAATTGCTGTCTCATTATTTATTTCTAAAATTGTACAGCTGCACATGGAAGCAGGTGCCACTTACAGGTGGAAGTTGTGAAATTGCTGGTCTCGGGAGCCAGTGCCAACGGTCTCGTGAAAACTGCTGTCCCCTGATGAAGACAGCATACAGAGCTTGCCTCATTCAGTTCTTTCCTTTCCTGTGTGTGTGTTTTGAGTGTATGCATGCGTGTGTATGTATTTTCTGATCAGTCAGTTTGAGAATGGCAGTTCCCTGAATGCTGTGTTTCAGTGTATCAATGTTTTTGTACTGCAGGAACTGGGACTGCTTCTCCCATAGAAGTGCATGGGGGGGGGGGGTTGAACACAAAGTTAACACCAGCCTATTTTGATCATATTCCTTTATAATTTTTGGAGAGTTATTTAGCTTCCTAAAAGACAGGAGACAAACAGATGGACAGACACGCTAGACCCCAGCATATGATTTCTTTGCAACATCCATTGGGTAGGAAAGAATATAAAGCAAATTGATCAATAGATTTACTCTGGCCACTTTCTAAGATAACACCTGGTCAAGAGCAGTTACTCAAATATGAGTAGTGGTACCTAGTACAGGAACGCAAAAGACCCCTGCTTTCCACACATTCTGAGCTAGTTTCTTTACTGCATTAATACAATTGTAGACATAGGAGCCAACTTTTCAAAATTATTGGGGGTGCAAAGCCCAGTGGAAATAACCCCTTCCTGGACATGTACAAGGAATTTTCTCAATATTGGGAGTGCTCAAGCACCCACAGCACCCACAAAGTTGGCTCCTATGATTGTAGAGCTTTGGAAAAGCTGATGATCTGAAAGTAAACTGAAAAGGGAAGATCAATCGAATTATCCCCACAGAAATGCTGCAGTGGAGACCTGAGCCATGAGGTTGCAAACAGTAGAGCAGAGAGAGCTGAACCCTGGGGCACCTTGGAAAAAGGGGCTCCTGGGCTGAATAATCCTCTTCTAATTACAGATGAAAAGTTTAGTACAGTTACAGCTGCCAGACTGACCCTCCCCTGCCCTTGACTCTTATCTGCCTGGCTCCCAGATCTATTTGTTCAGCAGTGGCCAAAGGAATTAGACAGACTGGGCAGCGCAACAAAGCCTTCAATATATAAAATAAATCTGATGGAATGGGGCTTGCAGAGACAGACTGCAGTCCTCAGCTCCTGCTGCCGGTCACTTATTAACAAGATGTGCAATATGTCCATTATAAAAAAAGGCTGAAGGCTGGACAGAGTACATAAGTACATAAGTAGTGCCATACTGGGAAAGACCAAAGGTCCATCTAGCCCAGCATCCTGTCACCGACAGTGGCCAATCCAGGTCAAGGGCACCTGGCACGCTCCCCAAACGTAACAGAAGACCTGATGCTCAGAACTCCAAAGGAACTCCTCAATGCTCAACACTAATGGCGCGCACATTTTTTGCACGCTGTGAGCGTTGAACATTGAGAAGTAAGGAGGGGGGACAAACCCAGCATATGCGCACAAGAACTGAAACGGGACCGTGTGCAGGAGGTGCTCCCCCCAGCACAGAGACTGTGACCGTAGCCCAGCCTATAGTGAAACCAGGGAGCCCAGGCTAGTTTTGTTCTTCAGTAGGGAGGTCTGAGAGAAGCACATGAACTCCTGTTCAAATGCTGTTAGTTTTTGCAGGTCCTCCGCTGAATTGTAGCTTCTTTTGGTACTCCGCAATGGACCTGGTTTCGAGATATTACCCTGTTTAGAGAAGTAGACTTGTTTTGCCGTCATCATAATTCCGTGCTTGTGAGGGTTTGGCATTTTCTTTCAATTTCTTCTTTAAGTCCATGAAGTCTTAGGACTTTTGAGTGTCTGAAGTCTGGCCTCAGAGGTCCCCATTTATGTGTAGCTTGCAGTTCTTCTCTCCACTTCTCTGCCTCTTCAGACACCTCCCGCTAGCTCAGAACTGGCATAAGGTTCCCAGCAGTAAGAGCACCCTTGTTTAGGGCGCTCTTCTTTAATCATCAGAGGGAATATGAAAAGGCCTACTTCAAATTCTATTTAAAATCAATTTGCATGTATTTGTTCTAGTCTGTACTGTGCTCATTCCCAACGCTCGAGCCCTCTCAGCATTTTGCGCAGGTAAATGCAGGAGCTAGTTTGGGGCTAATGGCCTCTAGTGCCTGTGTTTACTTTTGAGCATAGAGGCAAGAGTAACATAGCAAATGACGACAGATTGAGGCAGACATGGGAAGCAACTGCTTGCCCTGGGATTATGTTGCTACTTTTTGAGATTCTGCACGGAATCGTGTTATTCTTTGGGGTTCTACATGGAATGTTGCCACGATTTGGATATCTGCCAGGTACTTGTGACCTGGCTTGGCCAGTGTTTAGAAAACAGGATACAGGGCTAGATGGCCTTGGTTGGATAAGGACTTGTCTAGTGGGGTCATCATTAGGTTGAAGAGTATCGGTGATAGCGGTGATCCTTGTGGTACTCCGCAGCCTGCTTTCCACAGTGATGATATGTTTCAGTTTGAGTGGCCTAGTGGTTAGTGCAGTGGACTTAGATCCTGGGGAACTGAGTTCAATTCCCACTGCAGCTCCTTGTGACTCTGGGCAAGTCACTTAACCTTCCATTGCCCCTGGTACAAAATAAGTACCTGTATTTACTATGTAAACTGCTTTGAATGGAGTTGCAAAAACCTCAGAAAGGCGGTATATCAAGTCCCATTTCCCTTCCCTTATGACATCACAATATCAGAAGTGAGCCAAGTATCGGGCTATCAAGCCATTGTGACATCACTGATGAGGTTGGCTCTTATTGGTGGAATGAGTGGAGGAGTAGCCTAGTGGTTAGTGCAATGGACTTTGATCCTGGGGAACTGAGTTAGATTCCCACTGCAGCTCCTTGTGACTGTGGGCAAGTCACTTAACCCTCCATTGCCCCTGGTACAAAATAATTACCTGAATATATGTAAACCGCTTTGAATGTAGTTGCAAAAACCTCAGAAAGGCGGTATGTCAAGTCCCAGTTCCCTTTCCCTTTAGCAGAGTTTTAAAAAAGGCTTGGACGACTTCCTAAAGGAAAAGTCCATAGACCATTATTAAACTGGACTTGAGGAAAATCCACTATTTCTGGGATAAGCAGTATAAAATGTTTTGTACTTTTTTGGGATCTTGCCAGGTATTTTGTGACCTGGATTGGCCACTGTTGGAAACAGGAAATAAACTCCATGTAAACCAGGGATCTGACAAGAAAAAGTTTTAGATATTTTATTAAATAGAAACACTTGGATATGTTTCCTTAAGTTGGTACCAATCATTAAAGTTTGATGGTATTAAAGAAAATAGTACAAGGTGTTCAATATTTTGCAATAAATTAGAAAAACAATAACATATTCAGGTTTGCAATTAAAGCTATCACAATTTCAATTTAACTTCTGTAATAACACAAACAGGAGCATAATCGAATGCGAACACCCATCTCCATGGGCGTCTATCTCCGATGACGGGTACATGAACGGGCAGGCCAGACCGTATTTTCGAAAAAGATGGGCGTCCATCTTTTTTTTCGATAATACGGTTTGTGCCAGGCAAATGCATCGCATTTGGGTGAATTTGAGCTGGGCGGTATCGTTTTTCAGCGATAATGGAAACCGAAGGCGCCCAGCTCAAAAACAAACAAATCACAGGCATTTGGTCTTGGGAGGGGCCAGGATTCGTAGTGCACTGGGCCCCCTCACATGCCAGGACACCAACCGGGCACCCTAGGGGGCAGTTGTAACAATTAAAAAAAATTAAAATACCTCCCAAGTCCATAGCTCCCTTCCCTTGGGTGCTGAACCCCCCAAATCCCCCCCCCCCCCACTGCCCACAACTCTACACCATTACCACAGCACTTATGACTGAAGGGGGGCACCTAGATGTGGGTACAGTGGGTTTTGGGGGCGGTTTGGAGAGCTCCCATTTACCACCACAAGTGTAACAGGTAGAGGGGGATGGGCCTGGGTCCACCTGGCTGACGTCCACTGCACCCACTAACAACTGCTCCAGCAACTTGCATACTGCTGTCATAGAGCTGGGTATGACATTTGAGGCTGGCATACAGGCTGGAAAAAAAAAGTTTTTAAAGTTCTTTTTTTTGGGTGGGAGGGGGTTAGTGACCACTAGGGGAGTCAGGGGAGCTCATCCCCGATTCCCTCCGGTGGTCATCTGGGCAGTTGGGGCACTTTTTGGGGACTTGTTCCTGAGAAAAAAGGGTCCAGAAAAAGTGACCCAAATTCTCGCTTCTGGCGCCCTTCTTTTTTCCATTATCGGCCGAGCACGCCCATTTCTCCTCGGCCGATGGTCTGTGGACTTTTCCTTTAGGAAGCCATCCAAACCTTCCCGCTAAGCTAACCGCTTTTACCACATTCTCTGGCAATGAATTCCAGAGTTTAACTACACGTTGAGTGAAGAAATATTTTCTCCAGTTCATTTTAAATTTACTAATTTCTAGCTTCATTGCCCCTAGTATTTTTGGAAAGAGAAAACAAGCGATTCATGTCTAACCCCCTCCCACTCCACTCATTATTTTATAGACTTCTATCATATCTCCCCTCATCCTCCTTTTCTCCAAGCTGAAGAGCCCTAGCTGCTTCAGCCTTTCCTCATAGGGAAGGTGTCCCATCCCCTTTATCATTTTCGCCGCCCTTCCCTGCACTTTTTAAGGGAAGTTCCAGCGTCCCCCCTCCCTCCCTCCCTCCCAATTCCAGGGTCCCCCCCTCTCTTCCTCCCTCCCTCACAGTTCCAGGGCCTCCCCTCCCTCCCACCCAATTCCAGGGTCCCACCTCTTTCCCTCCCTCCCAGTTCCAGGGTCCCCCCTCTCTCCCTCCCTCCCAGTTCCAGGGTCCCCCCTCCCTTCTTCCCAGTTCCAGGGTCCCACCTCTTTCCCTCCCTCCCAGTTCCAGGGTCCCCCCTCTCTCCCTCCCTCCCTCCCAGTTCCAGGGTCCCCCCTCCCTTCTTTCCAGTTCCAGGGTCCCCCCTCCCTCCCAGTTCCAGGGTTGTCATCCCTCCCTCCCAGTTCCAGGGTCATCGTCCCTCCCAGTTCCAGGCCCCCTCCCTCCGAATTGTAAAAGTCATCCTGACTTACCTCGTCGGGGTTACGGCGGCCGGTAGCAATGGTAAAAAGCGTGCAGGCTCAGCACTCACTTCAGTTTTCCCTTCTCTGTCTCTCAGCTCTGGTCCCGCCCTCATTTCCTGCTTCTGCAAGGGCGGGACCAGAGCTGAGAGACAGAGAATGGAAAACTGAAGTCAGTGCCGAGCCTGCATGCTTTTTACGGCGCAAAGGTAAGTCAGGATGACTTTTAAAATTCGGAGGGAGAGGGCCTGGAACTGGAAGGGAGGGAGAGAGGGAGGGACGATGACCCTGGAACTGGGAGGGAGGGGGGACCCTGGAATTGGGAGGGAGGGAGGAAGGGGGGACGGACAATGACCCTGGAACTCAGAGGGAGGGAACGAACTATGCAGCCTTCCCTTCGAGGGAGGGAGGGAGGGGGGACGGACGACGACCAAGGAACTCGGAGGGAGGGAACAAACTATGCAGCCTTCCCTTCCCTCTGAGGGCGGGGCACTGAGTGTGAGGCCTGTGGTTGGTCCCTGCTCCTTCTGATGTTCCCTCGAGGGTGGGGCAGTGATCGGGAGTGCGATTACGAATCCTACGAATACTACACGGCTTCACTGCCATGCTGCCACAGAGTCAGCTTCAGAACGTTGGAGGTGCGAATTATTATATTAGATGAGGTCTCACTAGAGTCTTATACAGGGGCATCATCACCTCCTTTTTCCCCTATTAGCCATTCCTCTTCCTATGTATCCAAGCTTCCTTCTAGCTTTCACCGTCATATTTCTACCTGTATTGCCACCTTAATATCGTCACATACGATCACACCTAAGTCCCACTCCTCTTCCATGAACAGAAGTACTTCACCTCCATATTGTACTGTTCTCTCGGCTTTTTGCAACCCAAATGCATAACCCTTCATTTTTTAGCTTTAAATCTTAGCTGCCAAATTCTGGACCATTCTTCAAGCTTTACTAAGTCCCTCCTCATGTTATCCACACCATCAGGGGTGTCTACCCTATTGCAAATTTTGGTATCTAAAACTGGGCAAACCTTCCCAGACAGCCCTTCAGCAATATTGCTTACAAAAATGTTTTTTTTTAAATGATCCAAGATCTGAACTTTACGGCACAAAATTGGCAACATCCCTTCCTTCGGAGTGAACTCCATTTACCACTACCCACTGTCCCCTTCCACTCAACCAGTTCCTAATCCAGTGAGTCACCTTAGGATCCATACCGATGGCACTCTATGAGTGAGGTGCTGGGAGAGGGGGTGATATCTTAATTGGGGCAAGAGGCAGTGCTCTGGGTTTCTGCTGTGATTAGTGATGGAATTGCTGGTCGTCTTTATGTGTGTGGTACTGGCACACGATTCCTCTCTGATGCATTTTTCTGAGCTGCACCAGTAATAAAAAGAAATAAAAATGAAACAAAAAAACCTGAAAAAAAAAAAGATGATACCTTCAGAGGCGTACCTAGGGTAGTTGACACCCGGGGCCGGTCATTTTTTAACACCCCCCCCCCCCCAAATCCAGTACTAGGCATGCCGAGAATACAAAACACTCAGGACCTATAGAGCAATTCTACCATACCATAAGCAGTCATTTCTACGAGTCACACAAGGAAAAGGAAAGCATCTTAAACACTACAGTGAGCACTAGAACATCAATTCACCTATTGTAAAACGAAACCAGACAGAATAGTACAGATCGTAGATCCTGCACAGTCAATGCCAACTGAAAGCCATGTCTTTTTCACAAACACAGATACACCCTAATCCACTATAGGATAAGTAATCATAAACTTTCTATTTAGACAAAAATTAAACTGAACCCCCAATGCCAGACTCTGCATACAATGCAACACCACAGAAACAGAAACTGTCCCCTAGTACTGTGCAAAATATAAAGACAGCAGATGTAAATTTGAAAAAACTAACAAGTACCAATCACCACTTTACAAATTAACAAATAGAAATAAAACAAATATAGAAAGTAAAATAATACCATTTTATTGGACTAATACATTTAGCTTTCAGAGGCCAAAACCTCCGTCCTCGGGTCAGTACAGTATAGTGCTGTTACAGTATCCTATCCTGACCTGAGGAAGGGGGTTTTGTTCTCCGAAAGTTAGTCAAGATGTATTAAAATTAGTCCAATAAAAAGATTACCTTATTTACATGTTCTATTATAAACATTTAACACATCTACAATACTTTATCCTAAAGCAAAAAAAATATATCTTATTTACAGTTTGTTGTCTCTGGTTTCTGCTTTCCTCATCTTCTTTTCACCGTTTCCTTCCATCCAGCATCTGTCTTCACTCTCTCTCTCTCTCTCTGCCATCCACTGCCTGCCCTTTCTCTCTGCCCCTTCAATCTACCATTTGCCCTCCCTCTCCCATCCATCCAGGGTCTGCCCTCCCTCTCGCTCTCCCTTCCATCTAGGATCTGTCCCCTCTCTCTCTCTGCCCCTTTTTTCAGCCCCCAGTTCCCCTCTGAACACCCCCACCCCAGTCCCCTTCTCCCCTCCCCTTCTCCTGTCTGAGACCCCCACCACAGTCCCCTTCTCCCCTCCCCTGTCTGAGACCCCCACCCCAGTCCCCTTCTCTCCTCTGAACACCCCCATCCCAGTCCCCTTCTCCCCTCCCCTTCCCTTCTCCCCTCTGAGATCCCCACCCCAGTCCCCTTCTCCCCTCCTTTTCCCCTCTGCACACCCCCACCCCAGTCCCCTTCTCCCCTCCGCTTCCCTTCTCCCCTCTGAGATCCCCACCCCAGTCCCCTTCTCCCCTCCCCTGTCTGAGACCCCCACCCCAGTCCCCTTCTTCCCTCTGAACACCCCCACCCGAGTCCCTTTCGCCCCTCTCCTTCTCCACCTCAGTCCCGTTAAAACCGGCGAAGCAGCGTCGCAGGCAGCGCCTCGTGCCCTGCTTGTAAAAAGAAAATCAAATCTCCTTCCTTCTCCTCGTCTTGACGTCGACTCGGGCCTTCCAGATTGGAAGGCCCGAGTCGACGTCAAGACGAGGAGGAGAAGGAGGAAGGAGATTTGATTTTCTTTTTTACAAGCAGGGCACGAGGCGCTGCCTGCGACGCTGCTTCGCCGGTTTTTTAAATGTGCAGCGCCACGGGAACGGCCACGGGAGGCGGCGGGAGCGGAGCACCCCCCACCCACTGGCACCCGGGGCGGACCGCCCCCACCGCCCCCCCCCTTGGTACGCCACTGGATACCTTTTATCAGGCTAACAATACACTTTCAAAGTCCAGAACCTTTTTGCTCTGGTCTGGACAGTATGAATGAAAGATGACTATCAGAATATATAAGTAAAATATAAAAGTATTCTCAAGGGGAAAGATAGGGGGGGTGAGGGAGGGTGAGAAACAGGGCGAGATGGATGGGTGATCTGAAGGTGGCAAAGCAGTGTAATTTTATGGTTTATAATGTGATAGGAAACCCAGATTTTTCTTAAGTCCTTTCTTGTTAGTATCAAAATATTTTATCATTTTAATTTCAAAGGTCTTGCATTTATTTATTTATTTATGGCATTTATACCCCGCTCTTTCCCGCTCGATAGCAGGCTCAGTGCGGCTTACAGGATATGGTACAGAGTATCACAGAGATAACACAAAGTAAGGTACAAGGTACACAGAGTATGGTATGAAGTATAACATAGATGATCCAGTTGTAAGGAGTAAGACAATTGGGAGAGTTGTGGGGGAGAGGATTGGAGTATGGGTAGCGTGGTTAAGTTTGAGAATTAAGTTGGATTATTTGGGTAAGCTTGTCTGAAGAGGTATGTTTTCAGCAGCTTACATTCCTGCATTGTCCTAAAATTTCCTTTTAATATTCTGACCATAAAGTCATTGATACAGTGCTGTGCTGTCCCAAATAATGCTGACTCACAGAGATGTCACCTTGGAGTGTCTTGGAGGTAATGTCAACCAATGGGTTAGTTCTGCATAAACCATGACAATAATGAACCTCACTCTTAATCCAGGGTACCTGGAGTATGATCTCAGTCTCTCATTACTGCTAACATGCACCATAGTGCTTCGATCATGCCAAAGAAAGCTTCCTTCACCGGGTCATATTCAGTTTATCAAGGTGGGCTTGGAAATTATTTTTAATCAAGCCTGAGGGATTCAATAGAATGAGAAATATTTCTGTAACTTTCTGTCACCCTTTCTTGGTCTCAGACCTCATTTCTTGCTAGCAGGATCTTCTCTGTCTTCATGCGATTCACAGAATAATTTCCTAGCGCTGACCTACTATGATCAAACGCTGTTCTGGTGTTCAGTGGCTGTCTGGTTTCTTTGCATTCAGCTTGTTATCGGTCGGGATGAGTTTCCAGGTGATCATAACTTCATTCTCCATAATTCCCTTGGGGCCCTGGATCCCAGTGCTTCTCGGGTACAGCAATGTAATATTTGCAAAGTTTCCAATGGATGAGATGTGCCTTTCCATATAGAAAATTTCTGCCTCCAGAACTTCGTATCCAGCTACAAGATGAGTAGTTGTTTCCAGCTGTTTCTTACAGAATCCATATATGTCTGTTTTCCTAGTTTTTTCTATGCTCACTTGGAGCCATCTTGTCTGTGTAAGCATCATAATGGGGATTACTATGAGTGTATAGGTAGAACTTTCCAGAGCCACTGGGGGGGAGGGGTAGAGGTGTAAGGGGAGTGGGGATCCAGCCCAAGGGGGTGGGTTCTGGGATAACTTTCAGAGGAAAAGTGCTATTGCATAGTGATTGATAGTTGGAGAGGAGTCAGAATTGATAAAAGGGATTACAGAGGGGAACACAGGGTCTTTGGTTACCTGTACCCCCACAGGGACCTTTAGAGGAGAGCCCTGGAGTGGCAGAATAAACCAGGGCTGAATTAAGGAGAGTTTCTGCCCCTAACACTGGCAACTGAGGAGGAGCGAGGAGCTCTGGGTGGGTAAGGGGAGCCCCGCCCAAGAGCAGGAACCAGAGCAGGGGAAGCCTGTTCGAGGCCAGGAGGATGCAGCTCTGAGAAGTGCATTGCTGGAAGGAGGACAGCTAAAAGGGTCTGTGCCTGAAGGAGAACTGGATTGTATCAGGAGCAGCCTTGGATTATTGCTAGCCCGAAGGGACGGGCGGGACGGGTAAAGGACAGGTGGAGCTGTAAATATGTAAATGCTTTGGGTTTACTAAGTGAAATGAGTTGGAAAATGAAACAATCTTGAATGGACAGGAGGACTGTTGAGACCAAATGTTAATTGTACAGAAGAAATTATAAAACGGTTTACCTGCCAGTTGCAGAAAGTTCAGTAAAGTTGAAGTAGCATAAAGACATAATCCGTGGAGTGCTGTGTGGTTCTTTGGAGCAGGATTGAGGATGCTTGCTCCCTGGACTGGAAGAGAACCCTTTCTGAAGCTTGACTTCATTCTCCATTGCTACCGAATCTCTGTTCCGCACCTTGAGCTACAAGAGTAGAAGAAAGGGGTCCAAATCTTCCACCAGGACTGTATAGTATAGGAAGTGTGGAGGGACGAGTGCAGTGATGTGAAAAAGAAAAACAATCTTGTGGTGACCCGGGTCAGATGTTGGAACTGAGCTACTGGTGAGGTGAGTTCATGTTGACCTCCTTCCAATCTGCTCTCTTGCTTGCCAAACAGGACTACTACATCCAGCTGACTAATTCTCTCTGCACAAACCCTCGACTTCTCTTCGCCACACTAAACTCTCTCCTCAAGGTGCCTCCACCCCCAACTCCCCCCTCACTATCTCCCCAGACCCTAACTGAGTTCTTCCACGACAAGGTTCAGAAGGTAAACCTCAAATTCTCTACCAAACCACCCCCACCTCTCCTTCCCCTTGTTCATTCCCCTATTTCCTTAACCCCTCCGTCCTTTTCCTCCTTTCCTGAAGTCACTGATGAAGAAACATCACATCTTCTCTGCTCCTCAAAACGAACTACCTGTTCCTCTGATCCCATTCCTACCCACCTTCTTAACACCATCTCTCCTACTCTCACCCCTTTTATCTGTCATATCCTCAATCTCTCTCTTTCCACTGCGACCGTTCCTGATGCCTTCGGACAATGCTGTGGTCACACCGCTCCTGAAGAAGCCTTCACTTGACACTACCTGTCCTTCCAACTATCGACCCATCTCCCTCCTCCCTTCCTTTCCAAGTTACTTGAACGCGCCATTCACCGCCGCTGTCTTGACTTTCTCTCATCTCAAGCTGTTCTTGACCCACTCCAATCTGGCTTTCGCCCTCTTCATTCAACTGAAACTACTTACAAAAGTTTCCAATGACCTGTCCCTGGCCAGATCCAAAGGTCTCTATTCTATCCTCATCCTTCTCGATCTATCCGCCGCTTTTGACACTGTTGATCACAGCCTACTCCTTAATACGTTGTCTTCATTTGGATTCCAGGACTCTGTTCTTTCCTGGTTCTCCTCCTACCTCTCGCTTCACACCTTTAGTGTACACTCTGGTGGATCCTCTTCCACTTCTATCCCTCTACCAATCGGTGTACCTCAGGGTTCTGTTCTCAGTCCTCTCCTGTTCTCCATCTACACTTCTTCCCTTGGCTCTCTGATATCATCCCATGGCTTTCAATACCATCTCTATGCTGATGACTCCCAAATCTACCTCTCCACCCCCGAAATCTCAACCAGCATCCAGACCAAAGTTTCAGCCTGCCTATCTGATATCGCTGCCTGGATGTCTCAACGTCATCTGAAACTTAACATGGCCAAAACTGAGCTTCTCATCTTTCCCCCTAAACCTACCTCTCCTCTTTCCCCTTTCTCTATTTCTGTGGATGGCACTCTCATTCTCCCTGTCTCATCTGCTCGTAACCTTGGGTCATCTTTGACTCCTCTCTCTCCTTCTCTGCTCACATTCAGCAGATTGCCAAAACCTGTGGTTTCTTTCTCTATAACATCAGCAAAATCCATCCCTTCATCTCTGAGCACTCTACCAGAACCCTTATCCACACTCTTATCACCTCTCATCTTGACTATTGTAACCTGCTTCTCACCGGCCTCCCTCTTAGCCATCTCTATCTTCTTCAATCAGTTCAAAACTCTGCTGCATGACTCATTTTCCGCCAAAGTCGCTATGCTCACATTAGCCCTCTTCTTAAGTCACTTCACTGGCTCCCTATCCGTTTCCGTATTCAATTCAAACTTCTCTTATTGACCTATAAGTGCATTCACTCTGCCACTCCACGATACCTCTCCACTCTTGTCTCTCCCTATGCCCCCCCTCAGGTACTCCGTTCTGTTGATAAATCTCTCTTATCTGTCCCCTTCTCCTTTACTGCTAATTCCAGACTCCGTTCCTTTTATCTTGCTGCACATCACGCCTGGAATAAACTTCCCGAGCCGCCCCCTCTTTGGCTGTTTTCAAGTCCAAACTTAAAGCCCACCTCTTTACCACTGCTTTTGACTCCTAACCACTGCTCACTTGCCCTGTCCTTTTTATCCTTACCTCTTTATTCCTTTACCCTTAATTATTCTGTCTGTCTGCCTGTCTTATCTAGATTGTAAGCTCTTTGAGCAGGGACTGTCTTTTTGTGTATGGTGTACAGCGCTGTGTATGCCTTGTAGCGCTACAGAAATGATAAGTAGTAGAAGTAGGTGAGACCTGGGTTACACCTGTAATTCACTGTCCTGGGCTGCAAATATCAATCTCACATCCTCAGGTTTCAGTTCTCCTCTCTCCACAACAATTCATGTGTCCGAGTTCGATCCACATATGGCTCTGAGTAACACTTTGTATTTCTCACTGTAGTTGTGCATTTGCCAGTGCTTTTTCCTTGCTTACTGACTGAATTCTTTAAAGTATTTGTCCTTCAAAACTGAATTCTCCAAAGAAAATGTCAACTGAATCACTTGTTTACTCTGTCCAAAAATGCTAGAACTAGGGGGGGCACGCAATAAAGCTACTAAGCAGCAAATTTAAAACAAACCAGAGAAAATATTTCTTCACTCAGCATGTAATCACACTCTGGAATTCATTGCCAGAGAACGTTGTGAAAGCAGTTAGCATAGCAGGGTTTAAAACAGGTTTGGATACTTTCCTAAAAGAAAAGTCCATAAGCCATTAGTAAAATGGACTTGGAAAAATCCACTGCTTATTTCTAGGATAAGCAGCATAAAATCTGTTTTACAGTTCTGACATCTTGCCAGATACTTGTGTCCTGGTTTGGCCAGTGTTGGAAACAGGAAACTGGGCTTGATGGATCTTCGGTCGGTCCCAGTATGGCAACGCTTATGCTCTTATGTTAAATTTTTAGACCCCACACTTTCTTTCAACGGCTCTGTACAAACATCTAAATACACAAAATCAAGTAACAGATGAAGCTACCTCCAGAGTTCCAGCTTTCATCCTTCACTTACAAAAATGTTCATTATATAGAGTCAAGTCACACAATACCATTGTGTAGGCTCTGATCACCCATCCATCTCTCCCCCTCTGCCCTCACTCCCTCCCCCACCTGTACCTGTCCCTCAAGACTGTCATTAGAATGCTTTTATGTTTCATGTCTATATTCTGATTTTGTCATCTGTTGCTCTTTTCTGACCTGGAAAGAAGGTTCTGGCCTTCAACAGCTAGTTAAAATGTATTTTTACTGAAATTAAAAAGGTGTAATCTTATTTTCCTTGTTTTTTTTACATTTCTGTTTAATATCTCTAAAGTAGACTAACATGGCCACCACACTATCTGACCTTCACCAGGCTCTCTGCTGCCACTCTCTTTCTCCCCAGTGGGTGTGGACATGTGGCTTTGGGGTTCACATGCTCCTGGTGACTTTCCTGTTCTGTATTTCTTTGTTCCTTTGTTGTGATCACATGAGCTGGGAAAGATAAGAATTTCAAAGTCACAATGTCCTTCACACATCCCAGTCCTAGCACTGTTGGCTGAAAGACCAGGTGTCCTTCTCACACCTTAGTTCCACCCTCTGAGGCTTACGGAGCAGGGTATCCTTCCCGTGCCACACAATCTGCATGAGAGGCTGTAGACAGCAACTGGACCTGGATCAGACATAACAGTAAGAGATTAAAAAAACCAAAATGATGGCAAGATGTGCATGTGACATCAAGTCTGGTACTGGAGTAGGACACAGTATCTTTCATTCCTGTGTGAGGTCCAGAGAGTGTACTAGTGGGGGCTGGGTGGTTGTTGTTATTTTTTGTTCTTTGAGACTGGGACAATACTGATGAGGTGGGAGCAGTGGAAGATTGACTTAGTCCCTGTTGTGAGAGACTGTGTTATTCTTTGTTCTTTGATGGGGTGGGGGCAGTGGAACACTGTGTGAGACTGGGGCAGTGTATTGATGATGGGTAGGGACTGAGAGTGTTATTCTTTTTTGTTTGAGACTGGGACAGTGTATTCATGAGGTAAGGACTGAGAGAATGTTGTTCTTTATTGTATGAAAATGGGACAGTGCGTTGATGGGTTGGGAACTGGGAGACTGTGTTAGAGACTGGGGTTATTCTGCTGAGGCGGGGACAGTGGAAGAGTGAATTAGTCCTTGTTGTGTGAAACTGGGACAGTGCGTTGGGAACTGGGAGACTGTGTTAGAGACTGGGGCTATTCTGCTGAGGCGGGGACAGTGGAAGAGTGAATTAGTCCTCGTTGTGTGAAACTGAGACAGTGTGTTGATGGGTTGGGAACTGGGAAACTGTGTTATTCTTTGTTCTTTGAGACTGGGGTTATTCGGACGAGGTGGGGGGCAGTGGAAGACTGTTGTGTGAGACCAGGGAAGTTTTTTTTTTTTATGAGGTAAGGACTGAGTGTATTGTATTCTGTTGTGTGAGAGTGGGACAGTGTCCTGATGGGTTGGGAACTGGGAGACTGTGTTCTTTGAAATATGAGATGAAGAATGGGTGCTGGAGGATTGTGTGAAGAGAAGACTACCCTGATATCTGCTGGATTGTGAGAAGTTCAGCAGTGAAGAACTGATAGAAGTAAAATCAACTGAAGGGAAAGAAACACTTAATTTAACTGGGGTGGGGGGGGGGGGAGAGAGAATTCTAATTTTAGGAGAATGAAGTGAAATGTAATGAAGAAGAACCAGAGGAGACAGGATGAGTTGCAAAAGGAGATGGAAGGGATGGAGACAAGAAAATGAGGTAGATTTGAGTATTATCATTAAGTAGTAATCAAAACATCCTTGCAAGAAAATAAAGGAAATCGAGACACCAACGATAGATTTTAAATAAGCAGAAAGTCCTGTAGAGCCTGAAACATCTCTAGGACATATTGCCAAAAACCATGAAGGACCGGTCAGATAAGTTAGAAATGCCAAGACAGGAAAGTTTCCAAAAGGGATAGTTAGAAGAAAAGGAGACTAGCAGAGTAGCAGGCAAGAGAAGAAAATAGAAGATGTCACACAACAGAGAAGGGATCTTCTCGAAACCTCTAAGAGACGGAACTGGTCTGCACCACTGGTCTGACATAGCTTGACACTTACATAAGAACATAGGAATAGCCATACTGGGTCAGACCAATGATCCATCTAGCCCAATACCCTGCTCCCAGCATTGGCCAATCCAGGTTACATGTACCTGGCAGAAATCCAATTAGTAGCACCTTTCCATGATAACAAATCACAGGGCAAGTGGCTTCCTCCATGTCCATTTCAATAGCAGACTATGGACTTTTCCTCCAGGAACTTGTCCAAACCTTTTTTTAAACCAGCTGTTACCACATCCTCCTGCAACGGATTCCAGAGCTCAACTATTCTTGGGGTGAAAAAATATTTCCTCCTTTTGTTTTTTTTTACATTCTTTTAAGATGTACTATTTTTATCTATTTAAGTATTACTTGAGTATCTGTCTTTCATATAAAACATTGAGATGGAGTAAAAATTACAGTATGAAAAAAATGAAGAGAAAAAACATTTTAAAAGGTTTCAACAGACTTCTTATCCTAATGTTCTAATTGTGGAAGGCATGGGTAAATAATCAAGCTTCAGAGAATAAGCCTAGGACAAGAATAATGATATGATATGAAGAAGGTCGAATCCAGACTGGGAAGAGTTTAAGGCTAAGGAGTCAGAAAATTATAGAGTTAGTGTTAATAACGTGTTCAGTGGTTTTAAGCTAGAGAGGTGTTGAAGTAGTGAGGTGAGAAGAATGAAAGGGCAAGGACAGATTCAATACATTTTAAAGTTAGAAGGGAAAGACTCGGAAGGGTTAATTAAAGATAGAATGGAAGGTACAAGTACAACAAGATGAACAAACTGGATTACATCAATCAATCAGACTAACAGTCCATTTTGGCTACTAGATCAGACGCAATGCTCTATACCAAATCAGACCAATGGTGCATAGTGCCCAGCATCCATCTGATTTAGGTCACTCAGAGATACCCTACCCGTAACCTCCGCTCTCAAGACAAATCCCTCCTTTCAGTACCCTTCTCCACCACCGCCAACTGTAGGCTCCGCCCTTTCTGCTTCGCCTCACCCCATGCTTGGAACAAACTCCCTGAGCACATACGCCAGGCCCCCTCCCTACCCATCTTCAAATCATTGCTCAAAGCCTACCTTTTCAATGTCGCTTTCGGCACCTAATCACAACACCTCTACTCAGGAAATCGAGACTACCCCAACTTGACATTTTGTCCTTTAGATTGTAAGCTCTTCTGAGCAGGGACCGTCCTTAGTTATTAATTTGTACAGCGCTGCATAACCCTAGTAGCGCTCTAGAAATGTTAAGTAGTAGTAGTAGTAGTAGATGCTAAAGAGAAGATACATTCCACATTACTCAGTCCCCTGGTTTACCTGGCTATGAGGGGCTTTATAGAATACCTGCCCTTCACCTTTAAGAATAGTTAGTCCCTCTTGTAGATGTATCTCCAATGGGTCACCTTGTGCTCAACTGAGGCCTACGTCCACCTACAGGCCTGAATCTGCATCATCTGTGTGAACAAGAGTAAGATGGCTGTTTGGGCATTTCCTATTTCTCTGTCAGCCCATGGACACTGCTGACACTGGAAGCACAGAGAACATTTGCATTTCATCTAAGGGGGGGTGAACTGGCTTGCCAGACAGATTTATTTCCTTCAAGTATGTGATGCCATTTGTGGGCTACTTGGCTAGTGCTACAGGGTAAGGGAGAGTGTCTGTATCAACACTAGACTTCTTTATCTTAGCCGGCCTGGATTCGATCATTCTGATATCAAAAATGCATGGTCTGATTGGTCCAAAAGAATCTCCTGAGGACTATCGACAGAGCTCTGTTCAGATCCTTTGAGGTACAAAGTAATCAGATTCTACCTGGCGCCGAACTAAAGTGGCGTCTCTGCTGGCAACTCTGAATAAGACACTGTCTGGTCGTGCCAAAGAACCAACCTCTTTGCCTTCTCCTCTGGAGAGAAGTCAGCTAATATCTACAGCTGCTTACTGGGGCTACGTCTGGCTGCCTGGGCTAAGGGAACGAAAAGGTTATATCAGCTCGCAGTTCACAGCTAAGGCTGAAAGAAGTTGCTTTTCATCTATCCAGAGATCAGCAAAGAAGCAAGTCTCAGGGTGAGATTTCAGCTTTACTTCTACAGTAGGGAGTTTAGACTTGTATTGCTTGTTGCCAGTGGCTGGCTTGGATTCAGGGGCATGGTTTATTTAGCCGATTATACAGATTATAATATCTGTATTATTCTGTAGGAATTTATTGTGTTTGCTTTCTTTTTCCATTATATTTATTATCGTATATAATAAATAATATATTTCACATATTGACATACTGTTGCAGGAATTGAGATAGGAATTTGTGATGCTTCAGGAGTCAGACAGCACACACCAGAATGAGAGAGTAATCTTCTTTATTTGCCAGCAAACAAAGCAGGACATCAGTTCTAGCTCTCTTCTCTTCTCTTAGCTCTTTATGTCTTTCTCTCAGCTCTCTGGGTCTTTCTCTCAGCTCTCTGTGTCTTTGTCTCCTTCTTCTGTCTGTTCCTTCTGTCCTTCTCTTTCTTCTGAGCTCCTTCTGACGTAAACTGCTTCTGCTCCCACTTAAATAGGGTCCTAAGCCCTCCTCCTAGCCTAGCCCCCTTTACTCCCAATTGGTTAAGAAACTGATTGGCTACCTTGCCTCAACCAATCATTACTTTTGAAATATCAGTTACATAGGTTCCAGACATCCTAAACTGACCTGTGACCTGGGGCCCCTCAAGCCAGACATTTGGTCTCCAGTCTCTTACATTCCTCATTATGATTGATGTCTCATCTATAGCTTAGACTGGATTCCCTTAGAGACCAAGAGGCCCCATCTAACATTGGTTATTCTCATATCCCTAGTCTGGTTCATACTAACTGCTAACTAAACTCTGGCATCATTAAAGAGGTCAAAAGTCAGTCTTACTTAATAGCATACATATCAGGCTATTGCTTCCAAGACCATTTCTGCATTTTACCTATAATTAATCAAGGAGAAGAGAGCTGACTAGTCCTGACCTTTTTCACCTATCAGCTCCATACACAGAACTAGCTAAGACCACAGAAAACTCAAAACACATGTTGATCTCCTCACTGCAGCCTTAAACAGCAGACAAAGGATCATTTTAAAAGTAACACAGAGTTGAACAAACATCCTACATAGAAATTACAGAGAATAAAACATATTCTAAAATAAGCATTCTTATAAGACATATCCTAAATATAAACAGAACTTCTAAATACTAATCTATTGCCTCTCTCTAAATAGTATTTTCTATCTTGTAAACTACAATATATCTAGCTCATTCCTTTGTTCAGTCATAATAGTTTACAGCTGTGCCAGCTAGCATTGGCAATTCACAAGGGACAGAGTTGCATTTCTCACTGACCTTTCCTAACCTTAGCTCGGCAGCTAGACATTGAAATAATATGAAACATCTGGCATACCTTCACTTCAGTTGCAAAGTAAAAAGCTGATTTTGAAATAGGAATTCAAACACCACTTTTAAACCCCAGATTTTAACAGTTAATATCACTTCTTATATATATAATTTCTTTGTCCACTGCCTCATTCCCCCCTTTGAGACTAAAATCAGCTTATGCAGAGATAAGTCTCACATCTCAAACTCTGGAGACTATAGTGATCCTAACTAGGAATAGACTTGTGAATTACCATTACCCTACTTGTTAAGGTCCGACGGCATACTGCCGAAGCACATGAGGCCAGGAAACAAAACAAAAACCCTGCTAAAACTAAGACTATTAGGGAAATGAACAAGGGACGTATCCAGGAGGTCAATGACCACCACCAGGAGGTAAGGTCTAATCCTCCTCGGTAATCCTCCACATTAAGGCTGGCCAACTGTAGGACTTTATCCATGGCATGCCTAACTACATGCGTCCTATTTATGACAATAGTACAGCACTCTGAAGAATTTAGCACTGTGCAGAGGCCACCCTGAGCTGCAAAGAGATAGTCAAGGCCCATACGGTTATATCTAGAAACTATACTTAATTCATTAATTTGATCCTGCAATGCATTGACTACCACGTTCAGCTCATGAACTAAAACATGGAGTAGGGATTGAAGTCTCCGGGTAGCCATACCTAGTTCAGTAATACCCGCTACCGGGCCTCCAATTGGAATCCAGGCCGTGGCAGAAAGGGCTACAAGTCTCTTTTTAGTCAGAGGATAAGTAGAATTAATATACTGGAGGGCTAATTCAATCGCCTCATCCTCTGTGGCAACGGAGGAGGGTAAGGACAAAGCCTCTCGCTTAGAGCGGTGCGGGGATAGTGGCTTAAGAGGAATAACTTTAGGAAAATAATTCAAGGTTACCAATACACAAAATCATATGTGGAGGGAAGAATCATGTGGAGGACATTATCACAGAGCCAGTAATGACCAAGGAGAGGGCGACGAAAGTTCCCAATAAATGTAGGCACAGGATGGAGATTAGGATGCCCATAATGCGAGCCCCTATCCCAGGGGGAACGAAGAAGAAATGGAGACTTTGCACACCATAGGTGCCAATCCCCAATTGTAACAGACCGCTCATATGATGCAACCCCTTCATCCCCCGGGGACTTATGAAAGTAGAAAATAGGATGGGACACTATAGTCTTCTCAGTAGTATAGTTAGGAGCCAGATAATCACCTTGGTCATAATCTACAGGTATGGTAGTAGGGCACATAGGAGTACCTGGAGAAACTACCCACACAGGTTCCTCCTTCTCTAGGAGAACATTAGTATAGTTACAGGGAATGGGAAGAACAGTTGAGATGCTTCTTGTTAAACAAAACACTCCAGAAGCTGGATAGGGAGACGTAAAAACTGGCCTTAGAGAAGAGTCAGAGGGGGGAAGTAGCATTATAAAAGGACCACCAAGTATAATCCTGGCTCCAAGGGCCTGAACTCGAAAAGTAGGGAGGTATAAGAGCTGGGAGTTGCACAGGGACAGGAACAGCTGGGACATCTGTAGTATAAGGAGAAAATCGGGAACACACAATACAAGGGGAAGTAATCTTTGCCTGGCTAATTAGTTCCTGGACTGAGTGTAACCAAAGGTTGGAGCGAGTTGGGGTATTAGGAACAAGGAGGCAAGGAGTAGAAAACAACAAAAGCATCCAAACTACTAACATTTTCTTTCTTCCTAATCTAAAACAAATACAGCAAACTAATTAAGCAATAATATTTCAACAGTCTGTGCTAATCACAGATTACTCTAATATAGTGTTCTCAGTCTTTGAGTTCTTATACCAGTTGGGATAGACCCTCAACTGACAAGGATCAAGCTTTCAAATTCCAAGAAAGCCAGAATCAGGCAAGAAAGAGTCTCAGTGTGAAGCCGAAGTTCAGCCGCTCCTGCAGTATGCAGTTGACCCTTCTTTTCAGCTAGTAGATTCTTTGGTTCGGGTCAGGCGCAACTTCAATGGCTCCGCTGGATCTCTTTCTGCTCTCCACTGTCTAGGCTCCGTCTGATCCGTGCTGGGCTCAGTCTGGTCAGCAGACTTAATTCGAGACCAATGGACCCATGGAGTTATCCCTGCGACCTTCACAGCTGCAGGGGTAGAAAGCAAAACAGTAAAAGGTCCTTTCCATCGGGGCCCCAAAGGCTGGAGCTTCCAGTCTTTCACCCAAACTCTATCCCCTGGCAGGAAGGAATGTACCTGAGCCTGGAAGGGGACAGGGTTTATTTCTCTCACATAAGACTGAAGCTCAGAAATTATCTTCCCCAAGAGGGCTACCTGCTCCTGCACCTGGGCAGACCCTAAAATCCCTATGTCTCCCTTAATTCCCTGTAAAATGGCTGGGGGCTTCCCATACACAATTTCAAAGGGAGAGAGGGCTGTTCCTTTAGTTGGGGTGCATCGGAGGCGGAAGAGGGCTAGTGGCAGTGCCTGTGGCCATTTCAGTTGGGTTTCCTGACAAATCTTTGCTAGGCTATTTTTCAAGGTTCTGTTTGCTCGCTCAACCTGCCCTGAACTCTGGGGACGATAGGCACAATGCAATTTCCAGGTAATGCGCAATGCGCGGGACAGGGCCTGAAGTGTAGCTTCAACAAAGGCGGGACCATTATCTGAACCTATGGCAAGGGGCAGTCCATACCTGGGGATGACATCCCTAAGGAGAGCTCGAGCTACTTCTGTGGCTTTCTCAGTGACTGTAGGATATGCTTCCACCCACCCAGAAAAGGTACAGACCATGACTAAGAGGTATCGGAACCTACCACTCCTGGGCATTTCTGTGAAGTCTATAACTAGGGACTCAAAGGGTGTTAGTCCTCTAGACTGAACTCCTGGTGGAATACGGGGTCCCTGACGGGCATTATTCTGGGCACAGAGAGTACATCGGGCAGAGGCAGTGGCAACCAGACTATCCAATCCTTCCAGCACCACTACTCGACTGAGTAGACGGGCTAGTGCTGTTTTCCCTAAGTGTGATAGGTCATGAGCTTGAGACACTACAGGCCAAGCTAGGTGGCGTGGCACCAGAACTCTGGTATCAGGGAGATGTAACCAGCCATCAGGTCTCCTTACTGCACCTTCTTCTTGAGCCCATTTCTCTTCCATTTGGGTATACATAGGTGTCCATTCTTGCAGTCGAATTTGGAACAGGGGGGTCACAGTACTTGCTGGGGGTCCTCGAGCAGCTTCCTTGGCCACCCGATCAGCATGGCGGTTCCCTCGGGCCACTGGAGTATCTATTCTTTGGTGTCCCCTGCAATGAATAACAGCTACCTTCTTAGGGGCCCACACAGCCTCTAGCAGCTGAAGTATTTCAGGTCCATACTTAACAGGTTGGCCTGCAGCATTTATGAGTCCCTTTTCCTTATACAAAGCTCCATGAGCATGTAGGGTTGTGAAAGCATACTTAGAATCAGTATAAATGTTGGTCACCAGTCCTGCTGCTAGCTCCAGAGCTCGTATGAGGGCCACAAGTTCTGCTTTCTGGGCTGAAGTTCCTTGGGGCAGGGCTCTTGCTTCTATCACCTTGTCCTCTGTCACCACAGCATAGCCTGCCAATCGCTTGGAGTTCTCCACATAACTGCTTCCATCTGTGAAATAAATTACATCTGGGTCCCTCCACGGAACATCTTTAAGATCTGGTCGACTGGAGTACACTTCATCCATAGTTTGGATACAGTCATGATCCGGTGGTCCCTCAGATGCTGGCAAAAGAGTGGCGGGATTGAATGTAGCCACTGTTTCCAGGTGTATCCGTGGATTCTCACACAAGCTAGCTTGGTACTTAACCATGCGGTTATTTGTAAACCAGTGGTTGCCCTTATACTCCATGAGGGTAAGAACTGCGTGGGGGACTTTAACAACCAGTTCTTGCCCCAAGGTCAACTTATCAGCTTCCTGGACCAGTAAGGCTGTTGCTGCAATGGCCCTCATGCAGGCTGGCCATCCTTTAGCCACTCCATCCAGCTGTTTAGACAGGTATGCAACAGGCCTCTGCCAGGATCCCATCATCTGGGTCAGCACACCCAGAGCAACCCCCTGTCGCTCGTGGACATACAATGAGAAAGGTTTCTCCACATCAGGAAGGCCTAACGCAGGGGCTTGGAGTAGGGCTTTCTTTATGGCAATGAAGGATTGTTGAGCAGTAGGTCCCCATTCAAATGGTTCCTTTTCACCCCCCTTTGTGGCTTGGTAAAGGGGTTTCGCCATCAATGCAAAATTTGGAATCCAAATTCTGCAGAATCCAGCTGCTCCCAGAAATTCCCTAACTTCTCTTCTGGACTTGGGTTGGGGGATTGCAGCTACCGCTTGCTTCCTACTAGCATCCAGTCTCCGACTTCCCTGGGAAATACAGAAGCCCAGATACTTCACTTCTGACTGACAGAGTTGGGCCTTTGAGCGTGAGACCTTATAGCCTGCATCCAAGAGTAGCTCCAGCAATTCTCTAGTAGCCTCAAAACACTCTTCCTGGGTCACTGCTGCAATCAGGAGGTCATCTACATACTGGAGTAAAACTCGCCTGGAAGGCTCAGATTTAAAAGTCTTAAGGTCTTGCCCTAGGGCTGTCCCAAAAATAGTGGGGGAGTTCTTGAACCCCTGTGGCAGGCGGGTCCATGTATACTGAAGCTTCCTTCCTGTTACTGGGTTTTCCCATTGAAAGGCAAAAAGCAATTGACTGGCGGGGGCCACCCGAATACAAAAGAAGGCATCTTTTAGGTCTAGTGTCGTGAAATGGGTAGCTCCAGAAGGTATCAATCCTAGCAGGACATATGGATTAGGCACTACAGGATGTAATGAAATAGTGGATTTGTTGACCACTCGTAAGTCTTGGACTGGCCGGTAGTCCTCAGTCCCTGGCTTCTGAACTGGCAATAGTGGCGTATTCCATGGAGACTGGCAAGGTCGAATAATTCCATGGGATAACAGACGATTCAAATGTGCTTGAATCCCTTCCAGAGCCTTTCTGGGAATTGGGTATTGGCGAAGATGGATTGGCCGGGCACTTGGAAGTAAGTCTACATGTACAGGAGGAATATTTCGGGCCAACCCTGGGGGATTATCTTCTGCCCATACCCCCCTGACCTGAAAGCTGTCTGCCAGGGGTAGGTCAACTTGGCCATGCGACTGATGCAGCCGCCATTCTTCTTCAAGAGGGCAGCAGAAACTCAATATACCCTTAGGGCTGGATGCTGGGGGCCGAAAGGAGACTGAAGTCTGGCCATCAGAGTCAAAAGAAATTTGGGCCCTAAGCTTGGACAGCAGGTCTCGACCTAACAAAGGGATTGGACAGTCTGGCATATACAGGAATTCATGAGTGACTATGTGTGAGCCTAATTGGCATCTACGGGTTGTCAGAAAGGGCCTCCGGTTCTGCACCCCCGTGGCTCCCACCACTCGGACAGTTTTTCCAGACACAGGCGCTAATCGCTCCGTCACAACAGAATGTTCAGCTCCTGTATCAATCATGAATGGAATTGAGCGGCTCCCTATAGTTAGCTTGACCATAGGTTCCTGGGAGCCCAGTTTATAGGAACCCGGTCTGTCCTATTCGTCCCATTCTGCCATCTCGGCTATCCCGATGATGTCAGATTCAGGAGGCTCATATCTTCCCTCTCGAACTCGGCCTCGGCTTCCTCGATCTCCTGGTCCCCTTCTCAGTCCCTGGCGCCTCTGGGGGCATTCATCTTTCCAGTGCCCTCTTTCCTTACAATAGGCACACTGATCCCTCTCCAATCTTGGTCTGGGATTCTCCCCCCTTGGCCGGGATTGATTGAAGGAATCTCGGGCCCTGGCTGGTGGTCCGGGGTCCCACTTTGGCTTCCCATTAGCTAGAAGTCGACCTCGGTTAAGGGTGGAATTAGTAATGGCTGCCGCTAAAAGGTCGGCCTTCTTCTGCATCTTCCGGTCAGCCTCTCGGCGCACCTCCTGATCTCTATTAATGAAAACCTTGGTTGCGATCTCAATTAGCTGGGTGGTATTCATCCCTGCGAATCCCTCCTGACGCTGCAACTTCTTCCGGATATCTGGCATACTCTGGGCCACCAATGCGCTATTCACCATTCTCTGGTTTTCTTGGGCTTCAGGGTCAAATGGGGTGTATGTTCTGTAGGCTTCAATTAGTCGCTCTAGAAAGGCCCCAGGGGATTCAGTGCCCCTTGGAGAATTTCAGAGACCTTTGCCAGATTAATGGGCCTCTTTATGCCTTTCCTCATACCTTCCAGTAAGTCCCGGCAATAGCCAGACAACAGTTCATAGTGCTGCCCATCATTTGGATCCCAATCTGGAGCTGCGCGAGGAAACCGAGCTCTAACCCACCCCTCTAGGTCCGGTGTCCTCTCGGGAGCACGCTCTCGCGTGATGGCCTCAGCATTTTGCAAAATCTTCCGCCTCTCCTCAGTTGTGAAGAGGGTCAGGAGAAGTTGTTGACAATCAGTCCAGGTTGGGTTATGGGTGGCCATAATGCTAGTCACTAGGTCCACCACTGCCTGAGGCTTTTCAGTATAAGAGGGGTAATGCGTCTTCCAATTCAGGAGATCGGTGGTTGTGAAGGGTACATACTGGTAGGCCTGTGCCTGTATAACCTGACCCTGATTATTAGGATCCGGTCGAGTGGTAGTTACCTGACGAAGTGGCAGAACTCTCGAGGAAGTGGGGATGGAACCTGAGGTAGAGCTAGGAGCTACCCTCCTATCATGCTCAAAGGTGATTGCAGCAGGTCTAACCCATTCAGTGGAGGTGTGTTGAACCCCTGAGGGATGGGGAGGGGTACTCATAGACTGAGAGGTGGTCACAGGTGAGTCAGTCCATTGAAAGGGATGCCGGGCCCCTAATGAGTGGGTAGGGGTACTAGAGGGAGAGGCTGGGCTGTCAGGAGTTGAGGAGTCAGGGAGTGGAGCCCAAAGTGGGTCTTCGGAGGTTAACAGGGGAGGATGTGGCACAGAAGGGTAGAGGCCAGGTGAAAAGTCCAACCTAGGGTGTGGCAGGTTTGGCACAGGAGGGGAAGAACTATCCGGAGAAGCCTGTGCTGGAGAGGCTTGGGCTGGGCGGCGTGGATCTCTAGGGGTGGCACGGAACCCCAACAATGGGCCATAAGGTGGTGGCTCAAGGTCTGAGGGGTCATCAGAGAGTATGGGTTTCTCAGACAGGGTAGGGGCGGAAGCCACCGATTGGGTGGTAAGCTTCCTGGGGCTCTTTCCCTCTTCTAGTTTAGATTTTCTAATCTTTCTTTGAACACGGCCTAACATGAATTTTACTGGGGATCCCATATAAGTTTTCAACCAGGAGGGAGGGTCAGTCACAAGGCTGTCCCAGGAATCTATATAAGGGAGTTGTTCAGAATATTCTGATTCTCCTACTACTATGCTATAGACCTTCCGGATTACTTCAATATCTAAGCTGCCACTAGGGGGCCACCCCACTCCCATAGATGGCCACTCAACTTCACACAAGGTTCTTAAAGTACCTGAGCTTAAAGTCTGTCCATAGTCATTAATTAAAAAGCCTTTCTTGAAATTTCTAAGCATACAATCTAGGGGGGGTAACAATTTGTCTAGATGATGTCCCACCCATAATGCTTACAGTTACAACACACAAAAAGGGAGGGAATTTTGAGAGTGCAGTAAGGGGTCCGCACTCTCGAGACACTAGGTAGACAGACAACAATCGCTTCCTTCCGTTGCTGACCAATTGAACTCGCGTTAATTGGAAATGCAGCTATAAGAAGTCCGCACTCAGTTAATCATTCATGCATCACACATTCCATACAGAAAATCCCACCCAACAATTTCAGATTTCTCAAATACAGATAAGCTCAAGCGTTTTCGCTTCTAGTCCCCGCGACTAGAAGGTACTAGGGCCTTTGCTGAGAATTGATCAGATTCTCCTTCCCTCCTTCTTGAGGGGCTGGTTTACAATTTCCTAGCTAGGATTACAATACAAAATACAGAATACATACCCGGCGAATGTTCTCCAGTCAGTTGGGTGCTGGGATTAATGCAGGATTCATCCCACCGCTGCCACCAAGAATTGTTGCAGGAATTGAGATAGGAATTTGTGATGCTTCAGGAGTCAGACAGCACACACCAGAATGAGAGAGTAATCTTCTTTATTTGCCAGCAAACAAAGCAGGACATCAGTTCTAGCTCTCTTCTCTTCTCTTAGCTCTTTATGTCTTTCTCTCAGCTCTCTGGGTCTTTCTCTCAGCTCTCTGTGTCTTTGTCTCCTTCTTCTGTCTGTTCCTTCTGTCCTTCTCTTTCTTCTGAGCTCCTTCTGACGTAAACTGCTTCTGCTCCCACTTAAATAGGGTCCTAAGCCCTCCTCCTAGCCTAGCCCCCTTTACTCCCAATTGGTTAAGAAACTGATTGGCTACCTTGCCTCAACCAATCATTACTTTTGAAATATCAGTTACATAGGTTCCAGACATCCTAAACTGACCTGTGACCTGGGGCCCCTCAAGCCAGACATTTGGTCTCCAGTCTCTTACATTCCTCATTATGATTGATGTCTCATCTATAGCTTAGACTGGATTCCCTTAGAGACCAAGAGGCCCCATCTAACATTGGTTATTCTCATATCCCTAGTCTGGTTCATACTAACTGCTAACTAAACTCTGGCATTCATTAAAGAGGTCAAAAGTCAGTCTTACTTAATAGCATACATATCAGGCTATTGCTTCCAAGACCATTTCTGCATTTTACCTATAATTAATCAAGGAGAAGAGAGCTGACTAGTCCTGACCTTTTTCACCTATCAGCTCCATACACAGAACTAGCTAAGACCACAGAAAACTCAAAACACATGTTGATCTCCTCACTGCAGCCTTAAACAGCAGACAAAGGATCATTTTAAAAGTAACACAGAGTTGAACAAACATCCTACATAGAAATTACAGAGAATAAAACATATTCTAAAATAAGCATTCTTATAAGACATATCCTAAATATAAACAGAACTTCTAAATACTAATCTATTGCCTCTCTCTAAATAGTATTTTCTATCTTGTAAACTACAATATATCTAGCTCATTCCTTTGTTCAGTCATAATAGTTTACAGCTGTGCCAGCTAGCATTGGCAATTCACAAGGGACAGAGTTGCATTTCTCACTGACCTTTCCTAACCTTAGCTCGGCAGCTAGACATTGAAATAATATGAAACATCTGGCATACCTTCACTTCAGTTGCAAAGTAAAAAGCTGATTTTGAAATAGGAATTCAAACACCACTTTTAAACCCCAGATTTTAACAGTTAATATCACTTCTTATATATATAATTTCTTTGTCCACTGCCTCAATACTGTCTCTTGGGAAATTGCCAGCACAACTTACCCAGCTGGTTCTGTAGTGCCCTTTCCCCTAGCAAGACGGGTCTAGATAGGTGAACATGGTCAGGTATTCTGAGCCACCTTAAAACCACTAGTCCTGCCCAGGCAGGAAGTGAGATGGGAGTGGTGGAGCCCAGCCAGGAAGTATAAAACCAGGAAGTATAAAAGGCAGGGCCAGAGTGGAGTTAAGGAGGCGCAAGGAAGGAAGAGATGAAGCACCAGCATATGACTTTATGACATATATCTAGCTAGCTACTGTGACCTGGCTGACGTAAGCCAACTTTTGATTTGAAGACTTGTAAGCCTTGTTCTGAGAGAGCATAAACTTACAGACTGTGTTTGGGGAATGGCAATCACAAGCTACCGACTGGTGTTTTGGGCCCTGTCAACCACAGCCCTGGCTATGATTTTGTTCTCTGAAGTAAGGAGACTTTACCTTTGTTCCTGGGCCTGTGAAGTAACAGGCCTCAGACTGAATTTTAATAAAGCACTTATTTCATGTCTGGCTGTGTTATTGTGAAGGCCCACCCTCAACACTTGTTCACAGTATCACATATTGTGGCAGTGGTGGGATTTGGAGCTTATCCTGTCGAAGGAAGCTGGATCCTTGACCTCCGGGGCTCTGGGCCTATTGAAGATACCGCACCGGGACGTTAGGCAAAAGGGGTTAGCCCAGGCCTAGTTAGAGGGGGATGTATAGTTAGTGCCAGACAGGCAGGTTTTGTTTTTGTTGTCCTCACGTTGTGAATGTTTCTGGGCGAGGTTGTTACAGCAAAAACATGGCAAGGCTATTCCAGGTCCTAATGGAAGGCCAGACCGAGGCAATGGGAACACCAGCAAGCCTCCCAAAGATCTCTGGAAGCCCAGCAGAGCTCCCTGGCCCAGGTGACACAAGCCTTGCGGTCTCCCAGGTTGAAACCCTCCGGTTCTGGTGTTACTGAAGATGGTACCAGAGGATGACCTGGACTATTTCCTGACCAATTTTGAAAGAACTGCCCACCTTTCTGGTTGGCCACAAGCATCATGGATAACTTACCTAGGGAATTTACTGACCGGTAGCAGCCAAATAGCATTCCAAGATATCAATTCCGGTGGGACGGCCACCTATGCAGAAATAAAAGCCACCATTTTGGAGAGGGCAGGCTGCACCCAAGATGCCTACTGGCAATGTTTCCAGAAGGGTTCCTGTAAGTTAAATAAAACCTCCAGAGTTTCTTCTATCAACTCAAGCAGATGGCCAGGAGATGGCTGCAACCTGAAAGAAAGACGGGCCCAGAGATTGCAAGAGTCATCCTCCTGGAGAAGTTCCACAAAGGGTTAGCCCCCACCTATGAAACAGTGGATGAGGTGGCTCCCTAAATTGATCATTGTCTCTGTTTGGCATTTCTGGGACATAGACCGTAGAAGTCCGCCCGGCCCTGTCCTTTGGTTTCAGCTACTCAAGCTGCTGTCGAAGGCCACTCCAGCCTGTACGGTGCAGATCTTGGTCACTCCTTAAAGAGCTCCCAAAAGGGTGACCCCTTGGGATACCTCTTTGTAATTGACTTGCCCCTGTGACAGCCCATGACTTTTCTCTCAGACTGCAGTGACATCAGGATGACAGCACTAGCCAGGCCACAGAGATAAAGGAGCTTGGAATGAAGGTTCAGGATTCTCCATGCAGATGTGCATTCCCTATGTGAAATAAAAGTATGCACATCTTATTGTTTTCCCACCCAGACCACTCCTTCTCCCCATCCTCCCCATACCCCTTGCCAGTTAGATGTGGTGATCTTCTACACGTCTGAATGATACCTGTCAGTGGCGTAGCAAAGGGTGGGCCCGGGTAGACCCAGGCCCACCCAGTAGCAGCACACCTATGAAGTGGCTGGCAGGGATCCCCAAGCCCTACCAGCCAAAAACTCCCAACTGTCCCTCCTGCATACCTTGTAAATAGCAGATCTTCACCTGCAGCGACTAATACATGCTGTTCGCACTGGTCCTATTGCCTTCCCTCTGATATATTCCCAACTATGCAGAAACAGGAAGTTGCATCAGAGGCTGTGGGGCCAAAATGAGCAGTGTGTATTAGTTGCTGCTCGCTGCCGGTGAAAATCTGCTACTTAAAAGGTATGCAGGGGAGGAGGGATGTTTGAGAGACCATATGGCATGCAGGCAAGAGAGGGAGAGACCAAATCACTTGTGGGACAGGGCGGAGTTCTTCTGCCCACCCTGTTGGGCCCAGGCCCACCCAAAATTGGGTGCCTGGTTACGCCCCTGATACCTGTTTTGAAATGGCATTTAAACGTCTGGGCTTGTCCAGACATTTAAAGGCTGCCATTTAGATGTGTGGATACTTCTAAACTAACCACCATAGACACTTATGTGCTTCTTAATAAAATTACCCTTTCAAGGTCCAGTTGAATTTTGTCCTCAGGATGTTTATCTTGAATGTTATACTTAATAAAAGCTAAAAATAAATCAATCTGTGTTTTTGAGACAATGCTGGGGAAAAGTGAAAGAATCACATTTTAGATCACTAAACAATCTTTTCTTACAGTAGATCGCAAGGTTGTGGAGATAGTTCCTGAGAGAAGACAACATCTGGACCTTGTGCCAAGTAGAGGATGGCATTGTTTGGGAAAGTGCTAGAACCCGTAGGATACCTGCAGTCAATGAAGTCCATGGTGCTGGGTATTGAGTCATACTTGCAAGGCACTGCCAAGGCTGAGGAACTGGAGTTTGTCCGAAAAAACTTGGATGCCATTGACAGACAGCTGGCCTCTGGGAAAGGCCTGATGCATGATGCAGATGTAGTATACTGCGAAGACAACATCACTGTGGTGTACTACCAGTTAGGCATGGTTGTTCGAGCCAATGAGCAATTCACAAAAAAAGAGACAGAGGTCTTTCTGCAGCATGTTGCAGATTATAAAATTGAGAGGCAACTAAATGCCTTGTACAACCGACTGCTGGGGGTCTCTGTCCTGGCCAATCAAACCACACTGCTGGAACAGGTAATATTGGATCACAAGCCACGCCGGTGGGAGATGTTGGCCTTCTGTGAGAAAATCAACTTCGTGATTGGGACTGGTCTTCTCTGTCTCTTCACCCACAGTTCCCTCACTGGGAGAGACACCGCTCTGATGATGTCTCGCTGGTCAGAAAAGATGGAGGCCCTGTATAAGCGTATGAAGGCAGTGTCCTATGAGTGTGTTCACTACTTCAAGGAGCAGGCAAAGGAGGATATTGAGAAGTTCCTGGAGAAAAAGGAAAAGTTGAAGAATGATGAAATTGCATCTGGCATTCTGAAGAAACTGGAAAAAAATTATGACTGGCTAAAGTGGTCAGTGATGGTCTCTAACTCCTCTGAGGAGAGCTCCCAGGAGATTCTGGTACGGGGAAACTTCATCTCAGCAAGGCAAGAATGTGGTCTCCATGTGGTGGCATGTTATAATGAAAGCCCGTCCTTCCTTGACAAGAATAAAATTCACCTGCTGATCGGAGACTTAGAGTGGAAGATACCAAATCCACCACCTGATGTGTATGCTAACATTGAAGCCAACCCAGACTACGCCAAGACCTACTTGGCCCAGAGGATGCTGCAGAAGTTGGGGGAAGGTCTAGGAGAAGGGATCACTGTTCATGCTGTCCCTGGCAAACTGGATATGAAATGTAACTTTCCACAAGCAACTTTTGTCCTTCATGAATACAAGCATCGTCTGGCCACTGGCACCGTGTGCATCTTTGGTTGATGGTTTTCCAAGAGAAAGAAATGTCACTGAGATGCTCAGGGCTATTGTTTTATTAATTATAGTCATGATCTAATTTTTAGCTAAATCAATAAAGAAGTTAAATGTAGCAAATGGAAGTCTTCATGCATGGTTAATTCTGCAACAACGTGCTTTTGATCAGTTCATTGACTAGCTATCTATTCACATAATCAAGCATTTCATATTACTTGATAAAATATCACAGACTACTTGAGGAGCCCAAGATTTCTCTAGCAGGCTGGGATAAGAATTCAGTTTTTGTTTTCAAATGCAAAACATTTGTGACTCAGGTTTGCTGAAGGGATGCTTTGGGCCTATGCAACACATTTCACATGCACACACTGAACAGACTCTGAATTTCACATACAGTACTCACAAAGGGTGTTAAGCTCAGTCTACTATGCAGTAAGGCAAAGAGCACATTAAAATGCTCACTCAGGACTCATGCAGATAGATTGTGCTGACATTCACGCAGAGTTAATGTGACATTTGTGTGTACTTCTATGGGTGTGTAATGCAGAAACACATTTCATGCCGAAGATAATTGTGTGAATCTGTGCATAGGACACCAGTGCACAGCATATTACAATGAATGTTAATGAAACCGTTAACTCTTCAGTCCCAACGCACAGAAGTGCGCAGAAGAATGTAAGGCAGGAGCTTTAACGCCACATCAGAGGAGGCGTAGAGGTACTGCCTGTGAGAATTTAATGCCTGCTTCTTCTTTTTGCTGTGAGCATAACAGTACCCAGAACATTTTAAGACAGAAGGGGAAGTGATGGTTCTGCACACAGGTCCGAACAGAAAACATTTTATCTGCGGCATGTGCTGGAAAGTTTTTTATGCATAAATATCCTAAAAATGTTATGCACAAGAAATGTTTGAGATGCTGTAGAAGAACATTCCAGCAGATCTGCGTCGGCACCTTCATTTTGCGCAGACATGCATAGTTCTAGCTGCCCTCGGCGCAGGACCTTCTGCGCATGTGTCGAGTGTATCCCCTTGATTAACGGTTCTGTCTGTTTCAAATTTGCGTATGATTAGCTTACTGCAGTGGTTTCCAAACCTGGTCCTGGAGGCAGCCCAGCCAGTCAGGTTTTCAGGATATCCACAATGAATATTCATGGGAGATTTGCATGTAGTGGAGGCAGTGCATGCAAATCTCAGTCATGAATATTCATTGTGGATATCCCGAAAACCTGCTGCTGAACTTCAAAATGGTTTCAGTTGAACTCCCACCTCACTATGCCCCACTTGCAGGGGTAAGTACACAGAATAGCAGCACTTTTGAGGGTAGGTATACACTTACATGCGTACGTGGAAGCAAAGCGACTAGGCGCTATTCTGGAACAGCGCATGTAAATGTTTATTAAAATATTTGATTAACTACCATTACAATACTCAGACAGAAATTGGGTGGAAAGGAACCAGTATCAAGTGATCAGTCACCACATCAAGGTAAGATGCTCCAAAAGAAACCTTTAAGGGTCCCAATAAACTACTACTACCACTTAACATTTCTAGAGCGCTACTAGGGTTACGCAGCGCTGTACAGTTTAACAAAGAAGGACAGTCCCTGCTCAAGGAGCTTAAAGTCTAAAGGATGAAATGTCAAGTTGGGGCAGTCTAGATTTCCTAAATAGAGGTATAGTGGTTAGGTGCCGAAGGCGACATTGAAGAGGTGGGCTTTGAGCAAGGATTTGAAGATGGGCAGGGAGGGGGCCTGGCGTATGGGCTCAGGGAGTTTATTCCAGGCATGGGTTTCTTTTGGAGCAGGGTCCCAATAAAGGTTTCATTTGGAGCATCTTACCTTGATGTGGTGACTGATTACTTGATACTGGTTCCTTTCCACCCAATTTCTGTTTGTGTTCCGTTTTTGTGGAAAGTGTGAACCCCACTTGGTTGTCTGCCTATTACAATACTCAGACCATAGCAGCATACAATAAAATTTTTAGAAATAGGGAAAGAAAGAAAGGAAAGGTACAGACCCATCATACCAAGACTGCATAAGACAGGTACATCACACTACAAACAGGGTCAGATATACAACAGTCTACACACATTCCAACCACTGAGTCCAAGCAGAACCAGCAAGCTCAGGGAGCCCCTGCTGTAAATAGTGCACTTTCAAAAGAGATTTAAATTTAGGGAAAGACATTTCTGACCTAAGAAGAGGGGGCAGGTTGTTCCATAAGAAGGGTGACAGAAAGAAAAAATCAGACCTACGGATAAACTCATAGTGAGCCATCCTAGGTGAGGGAAGAACAAGTTTATTGGACTCAAGGGACCACAGTGCACTTGAAGGGGTAGAGTGGATTTTGGAAGAGGAGGGGAGATAGGATGGAGAGACAAGCTGGAGTGCCTTATGGGTTAGGCAAAGAATTTTGAACCGTCTTTATTTAATGGGCAACCAGTGCAAACAAAAAAAGATCATACTTACACAAAAATCTTGTTGTGAAATTGTAAATAGTTTGCAAACGATGTATTAGATAGGAGGAGATACCGCAGTAAATAGTGTTACAGTGAATGAGAGTGTGTAGGGAGGTAGAATCCCGAAAATGACTAATAGAGCTTATAAGCTGCTGCGTAATGCTGGGCACCAGATACGCTTGCAGGGTGAAGGATACCAGCATTCACAAGCATCACTAGGGCCAGTTATGTGCACAAGAGCCAAACACTATTCTATAAACTACATGCCACAATCGCTTCCACATAGGCAGAGCCTAGGTATGTCACCAAGTAATAAGGGAACTTATAGAATACAATCAACTGCAGACAGTGCATGCACTCTTAGGTACACATGGGCGGAGCCTGGGTGTGTCACACGTTGCATTTGCTCTTAGGTACACATGGGTGGAGCCTGGGTATGTCACACGTTGCATGACACTCTTCGGTAACCCAACTAACATCTAACTGCATGTCAGTGGGCCATTACGTTAGTGTTCTGTAACCGCTTAGGTGTGCCCTGAACCCTGAGTGTGTACTCTTTTTAACCGCTTCCACATGGTACTATGGCACCTCAAATGCTAGCTTGTCAAGTTTTGGTCTCTATTACCTGCACGCTCTTTAATATGTGTCTGCTAGGCCTATTCTGCGGATGTGGGGTCACAGGCTATCCCTGCCTCTTCGCATCATCTCACCGCTGCAGGTAAGATTTTTACTCCAGTTTCACTACAGTCTTCCCAAACAGAACCTAGTCTGTCTTCAGCATTTCATTTTCATTTATTCAGTCTTATATTCCACATTTTCCAAATCAAGTTGGGTTCAATGTGGCTTACAAAGAACAATCAACATGATTACATTATAACATGGAACAGCAATCAACAGCTACCGTCTCCATAGATCTATTTAACTCCCGCTCTATGCGTAGCAAATCTCATCTATACACAACCTTATTCCAGTGCATAATTTGCTGAAACCTGGCTCACACACAGAAGTTGCCTATATTAACCAGGAGCTCCTCCAGGTTTTCAGAATTATGTTAATAATCATAACTCTCATCGAGGTGGTGGACTTGCAGTGATCTATTCCTCACATCTAGGAAGGACCTAGCGAAGCTAGAGGAATGGACCGATATTTGGCAACTAAGGTTTAATCCCCAAAAATGCAGGGTCATGCACTTGAGTCGCAAAAATCAGAGGGAATGGTACAGTATAGGGGGTGTAGTGCTTCAGTGTGCGAAGGAAGAGTGGGACTTGGGGGTGATTGTGTCTGATGACCTTAAAGCTTTCAAACATGTAGAAAAAGCAACGGCCAAAGCCATAAGGATGCTTGGGTGCATAAAGACAGGCATGGCCAGCAGGAAAAAGGAGGTGATAGTGCCATTGTATAAGTCTCTGGTGAGGCCTCATTTGGAGTACTGCGTGCAGTTCTGGAGACTGCACCTACAGAAAGATATAAACAGGATGGAGTCGGTCCAGAGGGTGGCTATGAAATTAGTAAGCGGTCTTGAATGCAAAAATGATAGGGACAGGCTTATGAACCTCAACATGTATATGCTGGAAGAGAGGAGGGAGAGAGGAGACATGATAGAAACGTTTAAATATCTCAAGGGCATTTATGTACAGGAAGAGAGCCTTTTTCAAAAGAAGGAGAGCTCTGGAATGAGGGGGCATATGACAAAGTTAAGAGGGAATAGGCTTAGGAGTAACCTAAGGAAGTATTATTTCACAGAAAGGGTGGTGGAGGCATGGAATGGCCTCCCAGTGGAGGTGGTGGAGTCGAGGACTGTCCCAGAGTTTAAAAAGGCATGGGATAAGCATGTGGGATCACTTAGGAACAGGAAGAATTAGGGGTTACAGAGGATGGGCAGACTGGATGGGTCATATGGCCTTTATCTGCTGTCATGTTTCTATGTTTCTATCTTCAACTTTCATGTTCCTCACCCCATTCTCATCGTCTTCTGTAATCTCTTACCTTCAGGCTTGGCCCACACTCCTTTTCAAATTTTCAACTTACTTATCATCCTCTCCCTCCTACCACATCTTCCCTTCAACTGTTTCATACTACAATTACTGATCACTGCATGAACTTTCTCTATCCAATTATATTAGGTGACTTCAGCCTCCATCTAGATGATCTTACTTCTCCCTCTGCACAAGACTTTTCTACACTCATTTCAGATCTGAATCTTTCACAACATATCCAGGGTCCCACTCCTCTTAGGGGTCACACTCTAGACTTCATACGCTCGCCTATGATCTACCTCACTCTCTGACCAAATTCTCAACCTTTCCCTTGCCATGGACAGATCATTTCCTCCTATCATTTCACTACTCCATAACCATCTCCTCCATTGCTCACTTGCTACCAAACGTCTTCCACAGAGACCTTAGTACTATCACTGCTGAATCTCTACTCACTCAATCAGGACTAGACCTCAATAGTTTGGCCACATTGCCCTTTGATGACAGATTAATTACTTGGACAATATCTCTTCATACTGTTCTAGACTCTCTGACATCTGTGAAGACAACCCCCTCTCTCTCATCCCTCCAAGCACAGGGAACCATGGTTTACACCTGACCTCAAACAGCTCAAAGAGGCACAACAAGGATGGAGATATCAACGTTCTCCCTTACCTACACTATATACATTGACATAGCTGACTCCTAGAAGACAGCTATTCTCACCTCTAAGAAACACTTCTATACTGAGAAAATTTCCAGTGCCCCCAACACTGCCACCCTCTATAATATATTTAGAACCCTCACTTCTCCTCGTGTCGCCAAGGACTCAGCAGACTCTTTGCCAACCCCTCAAGCGCCAACCAATTCCCACCTCACACCTTTCCCAATTTCTCCCCATATCCAGCATCTGCACTCTTTTCCCATCTCTCCCCGTGTCCAGCTTTTCCCCATTTCCCTCTCCATGTCCAACATATTCCCTCCATTACTCTATGTCCTTGTGTCTAACATCTCCCTGTACAATCCCTTCCTCAATCCAACAAACACTCCCCTCAGGTCCACTATCTCCCTTCAGTCCCCCTAGGTCCTCCCCCTGCATGTCCTACATCTTTCTTCTGTCTCCCTATGTCCCTATGTGTATCAACAACTTGGAAAGCTAAAGGTGGACAAAGCCATGGGACCGGACGGGATCCACCCCAGAATACTGAGGGAGCTCAGAGAGGTTCTGGCGGGTCCTCTTAAAGATTTGTTTAATAAATCCTTGGAGACGGGAGAGGTTTCCGAGGGATTGGAGAACGGCGGAGGTGGTCCCTCTTCACAAAAGTGGTGATAGGGAAGAAGCTGGAAACTACAGGCCGGTAAGCCTCACTTCGGTTATTGGAAAGTAATGGAAACGATGCTGAAGGAAAGGATAGTGAATTTCCTGGAAGCCAATAAGTTGCAAGATCCGAGACAACATGGTTTCACCAAAGGGAAATCGTGCCAAACGAATCTCATTGAATTCTTTGACTGGGTGACAGGAGAATTAAATCAAGGACGTGCTATGGACGTAATCTACTTAGATTTCAGCAAGGCTTTTGACACGGTTCCCCACAGGAGGCTCTTGAATAAACTAGATGGGCTGAAGATAGGACCCGAAGTGGTAAATTGGATTAGGAACTGGTTGACGGGCAGACGCAAGATGGTGGTGGTGAATGGAGTTCGCTCGGAGGAGGGAAAGGTGAGTAGTGGAGTGCCTCAGGGATCGGTGCTGGGGCCGATTCTGTTCAATATATTTGTGAGTGACATTACCGAAGGGTTACAAGGTAAAGTTTGCCTTTTTGCGGATGACACCAAGATTTCCAACAGAGTGGACACCCCGGAGGGAGTGGAAAACATGAAAAAAGATCTGAAGAAGCTGGAAGAATGGTCTAACGTTTGGCAATTAAAATTCAATGCGAAGAAATGCAAAGTGATGCACTTAGGGAGTAGAAATCCAAGGGAGATGTATGTGTTAGGCGGGGAGAGTCTGATAGGCACGGACGGGGAGAGGGATCTTGGGGTGATAGTATCTGAGGACCTGAAGGCGACGAAACAGTGCGACAAGGCGGTGGCCTTAGCTAAAAGATTGCTAGGCTGTATAGAGAGAGGTGTGACCAGCAGAAAAAAGGAGGTTTTAATGCCCCTGTATAAGACGTTGGTGAGGGCCCACCTGGAGTATTGTGTTCAGTTTTGGAGGCCGTACCTTGCGAAGGATGTTAAAAAAATGGAAGCGGTGCAAAGAAAAGCTACGAGAATGGTATGGGATTTGCGTTCCAAGACGTATGAAGAGAGACTTGCTGACCTGAACATGTATACCCTGGAGGAAAGGAGGAACAGGGGTGATATGATACAGACGTTCAAATATTTGAAAGGTATTAATCCGCAAACGAATCTTTTCCGGAGATGGGAAGGTGGTAAAACGAGAGGACATGAAATGAGATTGAAGGGGGGCAGACTCAGGAAAGATGTCAGGAAGTATTTTTTCACGGAGAGGGTGGTGGATGCTTGGAATGCCCTCCCGCGGGAGGTGGTGGAGATGAAAACGGTAACGGAATTCAAACATGCGTGGGATATGCATAAAGGAATCCTGTGCAGAAGGAATGGATCCTCAGAACCTTAGCTAAAATTGGGTGGCAGAGCAGGTGGGGGGAAGAGGGGTTGGTGGTTGGGAGGTGTGGATAGTGGAGGGCAGACTTATACGGTCTGTGCCAGAGCTGGTGATGGGAGACAGGACTGGTGGTTGGGAGGCGGGGAATACTGCTGGGCAGACTTATACGGTCTGTGCCCTGAAAAGACAGGTACAAATCAAGGTAAGGTATACACATATGAGTTTATCTTGGGCAGACTGGATGGACCGTGTAGGTCTTTTTCTGCCGTCATCTACTATGTTACTATGTCCCCATATGTCCAACATCTACCCTCCATCACCCTATGTCATTATGTCTGACATCTATGTCCCTTTCATCTCCTTATAAAAAAGTACCTGCATGTAATATATAAACCACTTTGGTTGTACCACAAAAAGGTGGTACCTACACTATTGCATTACCCTATGCAATCCCCAAATCCAGCATCTATCCTCCATCTTCCTATAGAGCCCAACCTCCCATCCAGAATCTTTCTCCTATGTTAAGTAGTCCCAATACATTTTTCCTCCCACCACCCCTGGGTCCAAGATCTCTCCCTCTCTCTTCCCTCCCTCCCTCTCCTGTGCTCCCAGGTCTGGCATCTCCCTCTCTCTCAACTACCCCCCCCCCCCACACACACACACACTCATGATCTGGCATTACCCCATCTCTTTCAACCCCTCCAGGCTACCCCAAAATGTGCCTTTTCCCTCATAAGGTCACTAACAGTGGTTGTGTTTCACATGTGCTGCCTGTAGACAGCCCTGGAGCCTTCCTTCTGCCACGTCCCTCCCCCTCTGATGTAACTTCCTGTTTTTGCAGGGGCAGTATGCATCATAGGGAAGACTCCAGGGCCCACCACAGGCAGCTTATGTGAAATGCTACTGCTGCTGGTAACCTTAAGAGGGAAAAGGCATGTTTTAAGGTGGACTGAGAGTTGAGAGAGAGAGGGCAATGCCAGATTATGGGGCGGGGGGGGGGGGGGGGGAGGAAGTTGAGAAAGAAAGGGAGATGCCACACCCGGATAGTGGGGGGTAAAGGGGAGGTTGTGTCACAGTTCTGACTGTATCCCATGCCTACACTCACCTCACCTCCTGGTGACCAGGCCCTATGGCTGTTGTGGACTGTCTTCTTCCTGTTTCCCAAACATGTTCCAGAATCCAGAGTTCATTCCAGTCCTATCCAGATCTTCCAGCATTCCAGACTTGCTTTGGGGTTCCTGCAGCCAAGCCTCACTCTTACTAGTGACCTCATCTGTAATTGCCTTTATTAAGTACCTGGGAACTTTCAGACTTCCCTTTGCAACAGAGGCCTTCAGATGAGTTTTCGTCTGTGTGTGTTTGTTGCAGTTCCAGCCCTGCTAGTTCTTCTCTTGCCAGTCTTCAACTTCTTCTCCAACCCTGTTTGTTCCAGCCCTGCAAGCCTTCAGCTTCAGTTCTAATCCTGCTTATGTCTGCCCTGTTTGTCTTCAGCTTCAGTTTCTCCACTGTTTGTTCCAACCCTGTCTGCTTTCAGCTTCCCTTCCAGTCAAGCCTGTTAGAGACTCCTGAATCCTGTTTGAGAATCCATAATCCGGTTCCAGTCAAGCCAAGCCAAGCCCGTTCCAGAATCCGGTTCCAGCCAAGCCAAGTCCGTTCCAGAATCCGGTTGTTCCAGTCCTGCTCATCTACCGCTTCAGTTCCCATCATGCTAGTTCTGGTCCTGCTTATGCCAGCCTGTCTATGTTCAGCCTCACTTCCTGTTTGGGTGGTTCACCTGCTGCTGCCGGTCACTGGCATTGGCCCAAGGGCTCACTACTCCGGACTCCGTGACAGGTTGAGAGAGATGGAAGATTCTGGACCTGGGGCAGAGAGGAGGGAGAGAGAGAGAGAGAGATGCTAGACATAGGGGGTGAAGTGGGGAGACACTGTCACTAGCCCTGAGCAGGGAACTGGTTGTTGTAGGACAACCAGTGAGGCAGGTCTTTAGCACCCTTGAGACCCTGAACCAGCGCCTCATTTGATCCATGCTTTGAGCCGGCCCTGGTTCAGAGTGAAGCATCTTCAAAGGAAACTGACAAAACTGGTAAGTCAGAACATCCCCTTAGAAAGTCATAATAACCATCACAGACAGGTGGTGGAAGGAGAGAAATCAAAGGGATTTTGCAAGGCTGGGATAGATATTATATGAGAATGATAGGGCAGATCAAATATAGGGGGGAAAGAGGAAAGGGAAATGGGACTTGATATACCACCTTTCTGAGGTTTTTGCAACTACATTCAAAGCGGTTTACATATATTCAGGTACTTATTTTGTACCAGGGGCAATGGAGGGTTAAGTGACTTGCCCAGAGTCATAGGGAGCTGCAGTGGGAATTGAACTCAGTTTCCCAGGATCAAAGTCCACTGCACTAACCACTAGGCAACTCCTCTACTCCAAACTATTTTGCATTTGTAAAGCATGTTTTACTATCAAACCAAAACCTCAACCCATACATATACGCTGATGACATAATGATCTACATCCCATTTAAACAAGACTTAAAGGAAATTTCCAATGACATCAACCAAAGTCTACATATCATGCATTCATGGGCAGATGCATTCCAGCTGAAACTTAATGCAGAAAAAACCCAATGCCTAATACTCACCTCTCAACACAACATGAACAAATATACCACCATCAACACACCAAAACTGAACCTACCAATTTCGGACACCCTAAAAATTCTCGGAGTTACCATTGATAGGCACCTAACACTTGAAAGTCACGCGAAAAACACAACCAAAAAAATGTTCAACTCAATGTGGAAATTGAAAAGAGTAAGACCATTCTTCCCAAGGACCGTCTTCCGTAATCTGGTACAATCATTGGTACTCAGCCATCTAGACTACTTTAAAACACTCTACGCTGGCTGCAAAGAACAAAATACTCAAAAAAACTCCAGACAGCTCAGAACACAGCAGCCAGACTTGTATTCGTAAAATCAAAATGTGGCGTGGAGTGGAGGAGTGGCCTAGTGGTTAGGGTGGTGGACTTTGGTCCTGGGGAACTGAGGAACTGAGTTTGATTCCCAGCACAGGCAGCTCCTTGTGACTCTGGGCAAGTCACTTAACCCTCCATTGCCCCATGTAAGCTGCATTGAGCCTGCCATGAGTGGGAAAGCACAGGGTACAAATGTAACAAAAATAAAAAATATGAAAGTGCTAAACCCCTACGTGAGAAGTTACACTGGCTCCCACTCAAAGAACACATTGTGTTCAAGGTGTGTACCCTAGTTCACAAAGTCATCCATGACAATGCCCCAGCCTACATGTCAGACCTGATAGACCTACCACCCAGGAACACTAAAAAATCATCTCACACATTTCTTAATCTTCATTTCCCCAACTGTAAAGGTCTAAAAAATAAACTAATGCACGCAACAACCTTTTCTTATATGAGCACACAATTCTGGAACACGCTGCCACGCAACCTAAAAATGATCCATGAACTAACCAGCTTCCGCAAACTACTGAAGACCCATCTCTTCAACAAGACATATCACAAAGATCAACACATGTGAGATCCTCCACATGTATCCAAAACTGTCTTATAATGTTTTCTTGTTTTTACTCATATGCTTCATCATTATCATGTAACCCCAAACCCTCTGTAATACCAAATGTCTACTCTCTTCTTGTATCCACTATTCATGATGTATTGTAACTAAGCCACATTGAGCCTGCAAAGAGGTGGGATAATGTGGGATACAAATGCAACAAATAAATAAATATGAAAATGACTCTTGTTGTAAACCACTCCACAGTGAGAAAGATAGATTTGCAAATTTCTAATGTATGCAAAACTAGCTTGTTCATACTTCGCCAACTTCCATCTGATGAACTTCATTCTTTAATTCTTTCTTTACTTGTTACTAGATTGGATTATTGTAATATAAAAGTCTATCTAGGATGCACCCAATCGAATCTAAACAAACTGCAGTCGCTCCAGAACAATTACTCTGTCACGCTCGGAAATACAATCATGTTTCTCCCCTATTCATCAAACTACACTGGCTGCCTGTTGTCAAACGAATTATCTTAGAACTCTCACGCTATTGTCACCATTCCATATTCCCCCATTAGGCTGCTTCATTCTATCAATGACCACCGTTTGTGTCTCCGGAGCCCTAAGTTAGCCCAGCTAGAATCTACAAGGCACCATGTCTTGTTTAGCTCCCTTCCTCTAGAATTCTGGGCTGAAATTTAAAATGACCTTAAAGACCTGGCGGTTTTGCCAAGCTTTTGACTCCGTTTAAGGATACTCGTTGAAGGTTTGTGCCACAGTTACTCCTACTGCTCAGCTTCATGTATTTATTTGACTGTGATTGAAAGTGTCGTTCTCTTTCCTATCAAGAATTGTATTTCTTTTCATTGTTCTTATGTTTGGTTTTCAGAGTGTTAACCGCTGTGATCAACTTCTTAGCTAACAGCAGTAGAGTAAATTTTAATAAACTAGAAACTAAAAGTTTTGCAAACAAATATTGAAAAAAAAGGAGCATGCAAAAACTCCCTAGTAAAACCTTTTTCAAGTGCATTTCAAACAAAGCCTACGAGGGAGTCCATTGGTTCAATTGGTTTATTTTGAATAAACAGATGTTGCACAAGGGTCACACCACTGCTATCCTTCCTTGACTACATATTAAAGAGACAGCTAGCTGCGTTTTACTCTCCTGCTAGAGACCACCGCAAGCCTACATAGACACTGTTCTCCTGCAACCCCCGAGAAAGAGACCCAGATAGCTAAATGCTTTCTTTATAAATATTGTAGCTGGGTTGCCCATCCAGGACCCAGCCAGGCTCAACCCTGCTTAGCTGCCTCTTCCTTCACACGACTGTTGCCTTCACTCCACAGCAATCTGGCTCCTCTGAGCCTTGGCTCCAGGCCCTGCGAACTCCCAGGACTTCCTCCTCCCTCCTCCCTCCATTCCTTTCACAGAGGCACATTCAAAGCCCAATGTTTATAAGTAAGAGCTTTTATTTTCTTGCTTCAAATCAACAAAACACCCTTCACTCCAGGTTGTTTAGGCTAGCAGCCCAGAGCACAATTCAGGTTCAACACAGTCAGATTCAGGTTCAAAAACAGTCCATATAACTTCAAACTCAGGTTCAAAAACAGTCCATATAACTTCACTTCACTTTAGCTCAGATTACTTCACTTAGGGAACAGTACATTATCAGAGGGAAAAAACAAATAGCCCAGACCTTTTTAGTATGAAACAGTTTACACAGTCTTTCTTGCACCTTCTTACAGCACGGTTACACAGCTTTATTCCCACCTGGTTCGGGCTGGGGTTTCAATTGTGCCCAGCTCTCTTTCTCTCCCACAGGCTGCACCTGTTTCCTCTTTAGTAGAGATTTCCCCCAGTGCCTCAGCCTCTCTCCTCTGGTCTTCCACCAGGCTCTCCAAGGTACAGCTAGCCACCCTCTTACAGCAGCTTTTTGGGTTTGAGCCAGGGCTCCAATCTCCATCTGTTCCTCTTCTAGTCCTTCAGTAACCTCCATTTTATCCTCCTCTTCAACTTCCCCCGCCCCCAACCTCTCCAGCTGGCCCTCATCACCTCCCTCAGAGACCATTTCCCAATCTTCTATCTCCTCCCCTAATTCTTGCACAGCCGGGTGGGGAAGAGAGGGATTCTGGGACTGGTAGTTCCTCCTCTTCTTCCTTAACCCGGCCAACCTCTCTGCCTCCGGTAGCGCAGCTTTCTGAATGTGGGTGTTGGGCACATGAAGTCTGCCCCGTTGGGGTTCCCCGGCTGCCTACACCCACCTTCTGCGTGCCTTCCCAGATCCCCTTTTACCTACCCTCTCCCAATATCCAGTGTACCTGAATGTAACTCATCTTGAGCTACTACTGAAAAGGTTTGAGCAAAATCTAAATAAATATAGGCCAGCTCAGACTTCCAATACAAGCTGTCTGTATTACACACAATAAAACACACTGAAAATATTAATTACTGCATATTTGGACAGAGACAGACAGTCACTGTGAGGTTTAATTCATCAAGGCCTTTATTGAGTACTTAAAAACAGTTCCATGGAGTCTTGCCAGTGTCCAGAGAGGTAAACATGAATTCAAAGTGAAGAATAACTAGAAAAGAGAAGAGAGACCATAGGAGCCAGCTCTGTGGGTGCTGTGGGTTCTTGAGCACCCCCAATATTGAGAAAATTCCTTGTGTATGTCTAGGTCTTGGCACCCCAAATAATTTTGAAAAATTGGCTCCCATGAGAGATACTGGATATTACATGATGAGAGAGGACTAGTTAGTACAGAACTCCAATGAAACAAGGGGGGGGGGGGTAATGAGGGTAGAAGGAATGAGGCTGTGCCCCTCACTGGGTGCACTCCATAATCTCTGTAGAAATCCGGTGAGCTTCTGGCAGCTCTTTGGCACTCAGCAGTGAAGCGACATCCGTGTATCGATAGAAGAATGGTCCACTGAATATATGCACACCCTCCGTGTTACACATCGCACCATCCACATGGACATGCACAATCACCTTCTCCTGCTCTGGGGCACGAGGGCTCAGCTTCAAATCCACCATCTGAATCTTATTGCCTGACATGAAAGCAAAAAAGAGATGGTAAATTATAAACCACAACATACGTAACAGCCAATTAAGATCTCCACTTTTTATCTTTTTCAAGATTTTAGAAAACGTTATAAACAGCCACAGTCACTGAACTAAATTTCGTCGAAATATCTCCCCCACTCTCTAGACCCCTAAAAACCAACCTCCCCATCCCCCACTCTGCCAACCGTTCTCAAAACTTCAGACTCCCCCCCACCCCCTCCAATTACTAAATCCCTCATACTATATCTCAACCTATTGCGAAGGCTATGCCATATCATGGTGGCCATATCTACTCAAACCAACTCTTATATAGTAGGAAGTCTTTCCATATTCTTAAGGCATTATCAAGGGTAAAAGATTCCAGCGATATAGGCACCATCTTGCACAAACATCCCTTGCACTGGTGGCTTCTGATTTCTCTGGGTTCAAAAAAAGCTTTGCTGTGCTGACCACTATGCCCTGGCATCAGAACAGCTGTTAAGAGGATCCAGACTGACTGAGCCTTGGTCTATAGTAACGGGCAACTCAATGTCATCTGTGTAGAAGAAGTGGAATAGACTAACAACTTGGATTAGGGGCAGCCAGTAGGGCATGGAAAAGACTGACTAAGGTGGGGGCAAGTATAGGACTCTAAGAAACACCACCCACCAGAGATCACTTGAAAAGACCTGTTTGACAAGGAAGCCTAGAACTAAACCGGTCTAGTCTGTTCATCAATGAAGGGCGGTATATTTAACTGAGAATTGTGCCACTCATGCCAAGGGAAAGCAGCAAAGGTCCACCAAATCTTCTATTGGAGGGTCCCATGAAATCCTGTAGGCAGTAATGGTGAGCAGAACACATAGAATGGCTGATGCTCACCTTTGATGACATACAGCTGGGAGGAGTGGGGGCAGGTGAAAGCAGCATCCAGCTCTCCAATACCCAGCTCTTCCTGCGAGGGGTGGGGATATCCTTGCACCAGAGTGTAGAACTGATCTGAGAGGAAGATAGTGACCTGTGATCCCTGAGAAATAAAATGGAAGAAAGACAGGATTTAGTAACTATTCTTTACCTGGAGACAGGGGGCAGCTCGGCAGCTCTCTTGCCTGAGGACAGAAGACGGTTCTCCCTCCTGTGCAGAGAGCAGGAAGATGGTTCTCTAGCCTGGAGACAGAGGTGTGGAACTGATCTCCTGCCCAGGGACAGAGGGTACCAGTGCCACCCAGCCAGGGGCGTAGCCAGACAACAAACTTTAGGTGGGCCTAGGCAAGAAGTGGGTGGGCACCAAGTGTTCTCCCCCCTCCCAAACCACCACCAAAAAAAATATTTAAGCTGGCGGGAAAGTGCTTCTTTCCACCTTGGCAGTATGCAGCAGGCATGCGCTGATAACTGAGCATGCACAGGTGCCAGTATCGTGGAGAGTAGTGTTTTTGTTACCATCAGGGGGAAGTGTTCAGCTGGCCAAGCTTGAGATCCCCATCAGCTACCGCTAAATGTGTGCTACTGTTGGGTGGGCCTGAGCACTAAATGGGTGGGCCCTGGCCCACCCAGGCCCACCTGTGGCTACGCCACTGCACCCAGCATTTGGTTCTGATTAAATGGTGGAAGGTCCAAGCACAGTCAATGAAGGCAACCTTCTGCTCAGTTGAATGAACTGTAGAAGTAATGAATGCAGGTTCCAGCTACAGAGGAAGCTTCAGGGTTTCATTTCATTCACTAGATAGATTTATAACTCACCTATCTCAGTGACATACATAAAATTAAATCTCCAATTAAAACATTTTACTTCAAATACATAAAATCTAAGGCAACAGGTTAAAGTGCTATTCTACCTTACCTATAAGCAGCCTACATAAATGTGTCTTTAATTCCTTTCTAAAGGTTAGAAAGTTCCTCTTCTGTTGCAGGGAAGACGGAAGCAAATTCCAACAATGGAAAAGACTCATTCACATGTACATTTTTTCTCACCCTTTCCAACAACAACACACACAAAAACTCTTTTTACACCATAAAGTTTGGGTTGACTTATTTTTAAGCAACCGTTTCCTTAATTCTCTACTTTGCAGAACTCATAAACACTTCAATAAACCCTCAGTAACATGCTCCAGTTTCTTCCAACTCACAGCGATGTGATATGCTGCATTTTGCACTAACTGAAGCAGATGTAATGAAACATCAAGAGAGCTAACGTAAGCCATATTACAATAATCTATGTATGGCAAAACCAAAGCCAACATCTGAACCTCTAATCTAAAGTCATTTGGTTCTAACAATGCCTGCAGTTTTCTCAAAAAGACCTCAACGAGAATTTAAAATAATACCCAAGCTATTGCACTGACTGAATCTAGTCCCCAGTGGCGTAGCCACAGGTGGGCCGGGGCCCACCCAATTAGGGCTCAGGCCCACCCAACAGCAGCACACATATTAGCGGTAACTGGTGGGGATCCCAAACTCTGCCAGCAGAAGACTTCCCCCTGATGGTAATGAAAACTCTATTCTCCAGGATACCTGCAAATGTGCATGCTCAGTTTTCAGCGCGTGCCTGCTGCAGACTGCTAAGGTGGAAAGAAGCGTTTTCCCGCCAGCTGAGATTTTTTTTGGTGGTGGGTGAAGGGGAGAACACTTGGTGCCCACCCACTTCTTGCCTAGGCCCACCCAAAATCAGTTGTCTGGCTACACCCCTGCTAGTCCCACGTGTACAAACTCAGCTAGAAATGTATTCACAACAACTGCCTCAAAATGTATATTATAATCACCCATAACAATCAAATTAGATAGATCACACTGCAAGGTTAGAAATAACAACTATTTCAGGAACTCAGTATGCAGGGATTGGGGCCCAAGAACTGAACAAGACTCCTGGCAAGAAAGCAGGGATGAACCTGATACATATTTCATATATTTCTCTGTGACTCACCTAGACCTGGGGATAGGCAGACTAGACGTATTTTAAATACATAAATAAGGATGGAAAGGAACACGTGGGTGGGGAGCGGTGCCCACAGAAAGGGAGTGTAGTTTGGAAGCAAAACCCCAATCCCAGGAGGGAAACTTGTGGTCAGAAAGTGAAAGAACAGATACCTGGATAAAATACATCTTATTTTCCCAGGAAAAAGCTGCATCTATTTTCCCTTTGAGTTCTTTCCAGTTGTGGCTGAGGAGCCAAGCATGCCAACCATCCCGTTTACTGTCCGTGCGGAAGAAATAACTACCTGAGGAGAGAGGGAGAGAGAGAGAGAGAGAGATGTGATGCAGTAACAGCTCAGAAATATAAGACCCCTTCCAACAGCCTAAGAGCCACATTAAGGGAGACACCCTTAGAGACTCTCCCAAATAAATACACAGAGTGGAGGAGTGGCCTAATGGTTAGTGCAGCAGACTTTGAGCCAGTGGCATAGCCAGACTGCCAATTTTGGATGGGCCTGAACCTAAAGTGGGTGGACACAAAATTTTCTCTCTATTCCCCCTTCCCCAGCAAAATTTAGTCACACTAATCAAATGCATTTGTCACATAGGGGTAAAGTGCTGCTTTTCAGTGCATCAGGTTTCAGAAAATTTATTTAAAAGCCTAACACCCTTTTCAATGAGCTTTCAGAGGCCAAAGCCTCCTGCCTCAGGTCAGCATAACGCTGTTATGGTATCCTCTCCTGACCTAAGGAAGGAAGTATTGGTCTCTGAAACTTTATTAACACCATATTACTTTATCCTAAATTAAAAATAAAATTATTTTCTTTACCTTTGTTGTATGGCCATTTACTTTTTCTCATTGTGTTGCTCCCAGTCTCTAGATTCTAATTTCCTTCGTCTTTCTCTTGCCAGGGTTTCCTGTCCATTCACCACCTATGGCTTTTCATCTTTTCCTCACCCTGGTTCTCCACATGCCCCTTCCTCTTATTCTCCAGTCTTTCCCTACTCTGTCCTCTCCCTCTTTCCATCCAGCAGCTCCCCTCTTTCTTTTGCATCCAGCGTCTCCTTTTTCTCCCTACCCTTCCATCCAGTGTCTTCCCTCTTTCTCTCCTCATCCTTTCACCCATCTACCCTCTCTCCTGATCCTTCCATCTAGTGTCTCTATCTCTCTACCCTTTTCTGTTCAGTCTCCCCTCTCTCTCTCTCTCTCTCTCTCTCTCTCTCCACATTCTTCCAGTCTCTCCCCTTTCTCTCTGCATCCTTCCATCCATCTCCCCTCTTTCTCTCCCTATCCTCCCATGTCCAGCGGCTCTCTCCCTTCCCTCCAGTCCCTTCTTCCTCTCCCTCCCATGCATAGGAGCCAACTTTTCAAAATTAATGGGGGTGCTAAGCCCAATGGAAATAAGCCTTCCCTGGACAGATACAAGTAATTTTCTCAATATTGGGGGTGCTCAAGCACCCACAGCACCCACAGAGTCGGCTCCAATGCTCCCATGTCCCAGCGGCTCTCTCCCTTCCCTCAAGTCCCTTCCTCCTCTCCCTCCCATGTCCCAGCAGCTCAGCCATTTTTCCTGCAGGTCCGCCCATCCGCATCCTTCGCACTGTCTCTATCCCTTTTGTCCCATGGAGGCAGCACTTCCTTCCTGCCCTGTCTTCTCCCGAAGCTCCACTGCATCGGTCCCCTGCAAGTGGAATCCTCCTTCGCCGGTCGCGCTGCGCTGCCATGCACACGCAGCTTCGCTCCTCCCCCTGCCGCGTTCATCCGGCCCTAAACAGGAAGTGCATCACAGAGAGCCAGATAGATGCGGCAGGGGGAGGAGCGTAGCTGCGTGTGCAATTGCATGGCAGCGCAGCGCGACCGGCGAAGGAGGATTCTACTTGCAGGGAGGGACCGATGCAGCGGAGCTTCGGGAGAAGACAGGGCAGGAAGGAAGCGCTGCCTCCGTGGGACAAAAGGGATAGAGACAGCAATGCGGATGGGCGGGCCTGGAGGGAAAATGGGTGGGCCTGGGCCCGTCCAGGCCCACCCGTGGCTACGCCCCTGCTTTGAGCCCAACATCGTGGGTTTTATTCCCACTGCTGCTCCCTGTGACCCTGGGCAAGCCACCTAACCCTCCATTGCCCCTGGTACAAAAACCAAGATTGTAAACCCTCTAGGGACAGAGATAGCACCTGCTTATAACAGGATTGTAAGCCATATTGAACCTGAACTCTGTTTGGGATAATGTGCACTTCAGCCAGGCGGACCCAGGCCCATCCCCCCTACCTGTTACACTTGTGGTAGTAAATGTGAGCCCTCCAAAAGCCACCTGAAACCTACTGTCCCCACATGTAGGTGCCCCCCCTTCACCCCTTAGGGCTATGGTAGTGGTGTACAGTTGTAGGTAGTGGGTTTTGGGGGGGGGAGGTTGGGGGGCTCAGCACAGAAGGTAAGGGAGCTATGCACCTGGGAGCAATTTGTGAAGTCCACTGCAGTGCCCCCTAGGATGCCCGGTTGGTGTCCTGGCATGTGAGGGGGACCAGTGCACTACAAATGCTGGCTCCTCCCATGATCAAAGGGCTCGGATTTGGTCGTTTTTGAGATGGGCATCCTCGGTTTCCATTATGGCTGAAAACTGGGGACAACCATCTCTAAGGTCGACCATCTCAACATTTAGGACGCCCATCTTTCGTTTCGATAATACGGGTTTCCCCACCCCTTCACAGGGACGTCCTGCGAGGACGCCCTCATGAAAACTTGGGCGCCCCGTTCGATTATGCCCCTCTTAGTCTCTCCTCTATGGTCTTGTCTTCTTTGAGTGCCCCTTTTACCTCCCAGCCATCTAGCACCCAACTGATTCTTTTGCTTCTAATATACCTAAAAAGATTTTACTAAGCCTCGGTCGTATTCGTAGCTTCTGGTAGAAATCAGCTGGTGGTAAACACGAGATGTCCATTGTATTCCTATGGGTGTCTTGGCATTTACCACCAGCCGATTTCTACCACACGCTAAAGTCGCTACCACAGCTTAGTGAAAGACCCCCTATGTGTTTTTGCCTCCAACAAAATCTTCTTTTCAAAGTTTCTCTTTGCCTTCCTTATCAGTGCTTTGCATTTGACTTGCCATTTCTTATGCTTATTTTTGGTTGGATCCTTCTTCCATTTTCCAGTACCACGCTCGATTTTAAAGATAATTACATATTACTAACAATAGTTCCGCCAGTTCATTTTTCAGTTCTATCAGTACGCTGGGATGAATACCATCCGGTCCAGGAGATTTGCTGCTCTTCAATTTGTCAAATTGCTCCATTACATCCTCTAGGTTTATAGAGATTTCATTCAGTTTTTCCAACTCGTCAGTGGAGGAGTGGCCTAGTGGTTAGCGTGGTGGACTTTGGTCCTGGGGAACTTGGTTCAATTCCCACTTCAGCTCCTTGTGACTCTGGGCAAGTCACTTAACCCTCCATTGCCCCAGGTACAAATAAGTACCTGTATATAATATGTAAGCCGCATTGAACCTGCTATGAGTGGGAAAGCACGGGGTACAAATGTAACAAAAAATTTTTAAAAATATCATTTCTGGCACCGGTATCACTCCCAAATCTTCCACGGTGAAGACTGAAGCAAAGAATTCATTTAATCTCTCTGCTACGGCTTTGTCTTCCTTGATCGCCCCTTTTACCCCTCGGTCATCTAGTGATCTAACCGATTCTTTTGCCGGCTTCTTCCTTTTAATATACCTAAAAAAAATCTTACTATGTGTTTTTGCCTATAATGCAATCTTTTTTTCACAGTCCCTCTTAGCCTTCCCTTATCAGCGCTTTGCATTTGACTTGACATTTCTTATGCTGTTTCTTATTATTTTCAGTCGGTTCCTTCTTCCATTTTCTGAAGGATTTTCTTTTAGCTCTAATAGCTTCCTTCACCTCACTTTTTAACCATGTTGGCTGTCATTTGGTCTTCCTCCCTCCTTTATATTTGGCCTGGGTTTCCAGGATGGTGTTTTTGACCAGCATCCACGCCTGATGTAAATTTTTGACCCTCGCAGTCGCTCCTCTAAGTTTTTTTTTCACCATTCTTCTCATTTTATCATAGTCTTCTTTTTTAAAGTTAAACGCTAATGTATTTGATTTCCTATGTATACTTACTTCAAAGCTAATATCAAATCTGATCATACTGTATTATGATCACTGTTATCAGGCGGCTCCGGCACCATTACCTCCCGCACCAGATCATGCGCTCCTCTAAGGACTAGGTCTAGAATTATTCTCTTGTCGGCTCCTGTACCAGCTGCTCCATAAAGAAGTCCTTGATTTCGCCAAGGAATTTTACCTGCCTAGCATGTCCCGATGTTACATTTATCCAATCAATATCGGGGTAATTGAAATCACCCATTATTATCGTGTTGCCCAGTTTGTTTGCGTCCCTAATTTCCTTTAACATTTCTGCATCCGTCTGTTCATCCTGGCCAGGCGGACGGTAGTACACTCCTATCACTATCCTTTTCCCCTTTACACATGGAATTTCAATCCACAGTGATTCCAAGAAGTGTTTTGTTTCCTGCAGAATTTTCAATCTATTTAATTTAAGGCTCTCTTTAATATACAATGCTACCCCTCCACCAATTCGGTCCACCCTATCACTACGATATAATTTGTACCCCGGTATGACAGTGTCCCACTGGTTATCCTCCTTCCACCAGGTCTCAGAGATGCCTATTATATCTAATTTTTCATTTAGTGCAATATATTCTAACTCTCTCCTTATTTCTTAGGCTTCTGGCATCTGCATACAAACATTTCAATCAATGTTTGCTGTTACTATTTACATCTTGTTCAGCAGTTTGACAATGATAATTTGCAATCTTTAAAATGTGTTTGTTGTTTATTACTCCTGATCTACTACGGTCTTTATTGCAACCTCACTATCAGGTTGCCGTATCTTCCCTGTTTTGGTGATATCTGTTAAAGATACCTTGTTCCAAACCATGTGCTTTTGAGAAACTGTCAGCCTTTCCCCCGTTTCTAGTTTAAAAGCTGCTCTATCTACTTTTTAAATGTTGATGCCAGCAACGTGACAAGAAGAGAAAAGGACGGCAAATAACTCCCCCAGTAAATGTAGGGAAGAATGAGCTGAGTAGACCTAGAAATGACTCCCCCAATAAATATAGGGCAGAATAAACAACAGAAAAGGACTAAGCAGATGTGGCATTGACTCTCCCAATAAATACAGGCACTTTGAGTAATGTTGTTTTTCTGCAGTCCTCATGCATCATGTCCCGTTGCTGCCTCACCTCGGAATGCATAGGTCCTGCCGGAGTCGTCTGAGCTAAAGGCATCGAAAGACCTGTTACTGCATCGATCTTTGACTGACAAGAAGGTGTAATTTCTCCGGGTTTCAAAGCCGTGACCTGTAAGAGAAGAGACGTTTATAGTAACATAGTAACATAGTAGATGACGGCAGAAAAGACCTGCACGGTCCATCCAGTCTGCCCAACAAGACAACTCATGTGTGCTACTTTTGTGTATACCCTACTTTGATTTGTACCTGTGCTCTTCAGGGCACAGACCGTATAAGTCTGCCCAGCACTAGCCCCGCCTCCCAACCTCCAGTCCCGCCTCCCACCACTGGCTCTGGCACAGACCGTATAAGTCTGCCCCGCACTATCCCCGCCTCCCAACCACCGGCTCTGGCACAGACCGTATAAGTCTGCCCCGCACTATCCCCGCCTCCCAACCTCCAGCCCCGCCTCCCACTACCGGCTCTGGCACAGACCGTATAAGTCTGCCCCGCACTATCCCCGCCTCCCAACCTCCAGTCCCGCCTCCCACCACTGGCTCTGGCACAGACCATATAAGTCTGCCCCGCACTATCCCCGCCTCCCAACCTCCAGCCCCGCCTCCCAACCACCGGCTCTGGCACAGACCGTATAAGTCTGCCCCGCACTATCCCCGCCTCCCAACCTCCAGTCCCGCCTCCCACCACTGGCTCTGGCACAGACCGTATAAGTCTGCCCCGCACTATCCCCGCCTCCCAACCTCCAGCCCCGCCTCCCAACCACCAGCTCTGGCACAGACTGTATAAGTCTGCCCCGCACTATCCCCGCCTCCCAACCTCCAGTCCTGCCTCCCACCACTGGCTCTGGCACAGACCGTATAAGTCTGCCCCGCACTATCCCCGCCTCCCAACCTCCAACCCCGCCTCCCAACCACCGGCTCTGGCACAAACCGTATAAGTCTGCCCCGCACTATCCCCGCCTCCCAACCTCCAGCCCCGCCTCCCACTACCGGCTCTGGCACAGACCGTATAAGTCTGCCCCGCACTATCCCCGCCTCCCAACCTCCAGCCCTGCCTCCCAACCACCGGCTCTGGCACAGACCGTATAAGTCTGCCCCGCACTATCCCCGCCTCCCAACCTCCAGTCCCGCCTCCCACCACTGGCTCTGGCACAGACCATATAAGTCTGCCCCGCACTATCCCCGCCTCCCAACCTCCAGCCCCGCCTCCCAACCACCGGCTCTGGCACAGACCGTATAAGTCTGCCCCGCACTATCCCTGCCTCCCAACCTCCAGTCCCGCCTCCCACCACTGGCTCTGGCACAGACCGTATAAGTCTGCCCCGCACTATCCCCGCCTCCCAACCTCTAGCCCCGCCTCCCAACCACCAGCTCTGGCACAGACTGTATAAGTCTGCCCCGCACTATCCCCGCCTCCCAACCTCCAGTCCTGCCTCCCACCACTGGCTCTGGCACAGACCGTATAAGTCTGCCCCGCACTATCCCCGCCTCCCAACCTCCAGTCCCGCCTCCCACCACTGGCTCTGGCACAGACCATATAAGTCTGCCCCGCACTATCCCCGCCTCCCAACCTCCAGCCCCGCCTCCCAACCACCGGCTCTGGCACAGACCGTATAAGTCTGCCCCGCACTATCCCCGCCTCCCAACCTCCAGTCCCGCCTCCCACCACTGGCTCTGGCACAGACCGTATAAGTCTGCCCCGCACTATCCCCGCCTCCCAACCTCTAGCCCCGCCTCCCAGCCACCAGCTCTGGCACAGACTGTATAAGTCTGCCCCGCACTATCCCCGCCTCCCAACCTCCAGTCCTGCCTCCCACCACTGGCTCTGGCACAGACCGTATAAGTCTGCCCCGCACTATCCCCGCCTCTTAACCTCCAGCCCCGCCTCCCAACCACCGGCTCTGGCACAGACTGTATAAGTCTGCCCCGCACTATCCCCGCCTCCCAACCTCCAGTCCCGCCTCCCAACCACCGGCTCTGGCACAGACCGTATAAGTCTGCCCCGCACTATCCCCGCCTCCCAACCTCCAGTCCCGCCTCCCAACCACCGGCTCTGGCACAGACCGTATAAGTCTGCCCCGCACTATCCCCGCCTCCCAACCTCCAGTCCTGCCTCCCACCACTGGCTCTGGCACAGACCGTATAAGTCTGCCCCGCACTCTCCCCGCCTCCCAACCTCCAGTCCTGCCTCCCACCACTGGCTCTGGCACAGACCGTATAAGTCTGCCCCGCACTCTCCCCGCCTCCCAACCTCCAGCCCCGCCTCCCACTACCAGCTCTGTTAGATGTTAGAAGTGTTGTGTTGAGAAAAAAACAGTGATTCACCAAAACCAGAATCCCCTCTGGCGGTCTATCTGGATTTTGTTGAGAGTATCCATAGATCCCTTCCCTGTTCTCATTATTCCCAGAAGTCATACCCAGATCTACCTGGCTAATATCTATTGATGGATCTGTCCTTCAGAAACTTATGCAATCCTTACTGTCAACCTTTGCCCATATCTCTCAGCATTAAGTTCCACAGCAGAAAATCTCCTACCAGTTAGATTTATGGACTATCCTCTAATCCTGGCACTATTTGAAATTTCGGCATTGTTCTTTTCCTTGAGCATCAGCAGCAAGTGAATATCTTAAGAGAAAGTGTACACGGACGGAGTTACTCTGTAAAATTCACTTTACTGGCTCTCAGGGCAGGATGAACCCTGTAATGGACCATGTTGCCCCTCCCAACACCACCACCACAAGAAATACATTGATAAAACATCCCTCCCAACTCCTAGGCATAACCATTTCACCTTCCTTATCCTCCCACAATCACTTGATCCTCACCAGACAGCAGGAATTTGGGATTTAACTCACACCTTTTCCACATTGGCTTAAGGTGAGTTACATTCAGCTACTCTGGCTGTTTTCCTAGCCCCAGAGGGCTCACAGTTACTTCTTTCATACTGCTGCCTCCTCCTCTACCAACTTTCCTCTGTGAACTGTGCCAGGCTGGAAGCTCCTGTGAGACTAGACACCCCACCCAGTGAGATGAAAGCCAGCAGTCCAGGTGGCAGCAGTAGGGAAGAAGTACTGTGAGCCAACCTCTGCTGCCCCGCTAGAAGACAGCACATAAGGGATGGTCAAGATAAACAGAAAGACCTCCTGGGGGGCATCAGAGCAATGGCTCTGGGTCTGTTCCTGCTCAAAATAAGTACCTGAATATATGTAAACCGCTTTGAATGTAGCTGCAAGAAAACTCAGAAAGGTGGTATATCAAGTCCCATTTCCCTTTCCCTATTTCAGACTCCTAAAAAAATCCACACTGGACCATCAATACTCACCAGAAACTATTACAATATTAATCAAATTCATTTTAACTCACAACTACTTCCGTTTTAACAATGATATCGATCTACAAATAATGGGCACTGCGATGGGCACCAGGACAGCACCCCAATATGCCAACCTTTTTATGGCTTAGCTGGAAGAGACATTTCTGAATACACACCAGACCAAACCTCTAAAATACTACCGGTACATCGATGACATTTTTATGATTTGGACGGAGGGGGAAGAAACTCTGAAACAATTTTATTCTGCCTTCAATACATACCATCCTACAATCAGATTCAAAATTGACTACTCCCCAGAAAAAGTCAATTTTTTGGACACCACGGTCTCAATCAGTGATGGCTGTATACAAACATTTATATACAAGAAACCCACAGACAGATGCAGCTATCTCCACAACTCCAGCTTCCATCCTTCACATACAAAAAGATCCATCATTTACAGCCAAGCCACAAGATACCACCGTATCTGCTCTGACCCAGGGGACAGAGACAGACACCTTAAAAGCCTGACTGCATCCTTCAAACAGAAAGGCTACAACCCCAAAATAATCTCCAAGAATATTGCCTTCTCCCTCAAAACACCCAGGGAGAATCTGCTACAGTACAAGGAGAAAAAATCCACAGACAGAACCCCCCTTGTAGTGACATACAACCCAGAGCTGGAAAAACTGAGGAAAATCATAAGAGATCTACAACCTATACTCCAGGAGGATGAATTACTGAAAGAGATATTCCCATCCCCACCAGTACTGGCCTTCCGACAGCCACCCAACTTAAAACACAAGCTAATCAGAAGTAAACTTCCATCACAGACTGAAAAGGAACAGAAGGGCACACTTCCCTGTAATTTATCCAGTTGCAAACTATGCCAAAATATTTCACAGGACCCCACAGTCATCCACAAAGGAAAGATATTCAACATAAAGGGATCTTTCACTTGCTCATCTTCCAATGTGGTATATATCATTCAGTGTAAAAAATGTAACGAAGGATGCTATATTGGAGAAACAGGCCAGATGCTTAAGACAAGATTCAATTTACATAGACATCACATGAACAATACTGGTGCCAGTAGGGCCCCCACGCCTGTTGGTCAGCATTTTACAGGACCAGGACACTGTACCAGTGACTTCACAGTGAGAATCCTGAAAGGTAACTTTAAAACCATACAAGAACGTAAGACCTTTGAAGTCAGAATGATTCAATAGTTTAACACCCAACAGAAAGGACTTAACAAGGATCTGGGGTTCCTAGTCCATTATAAACCATAAAGCTGTATGTCTCTGTTGATCACCCTCCCCTCACCTATCCACACCCACCCTGTTAGAATATCAATGATATGCTTTGATGTTCCCATGCATACGTCCTACCCACCCCCATCCTCCCACCCTGTCAGACTGTCATAGTAATGCTTGAATGTTTTCACTTATATATACTATCTGCTACCACATTTGCTTATTTCCGATCTGAGGAAGAAGGGCAACCTTCGAAAGCTAATCAAGAAATGTATTAAGTTATGTCCAATAAAAAAGGTATCATCTTATTTTCTTTTCCATGTTTTATTTTGTTTGATTTCTATAGATTCTAAATGGAATGTTGCTACTATTTGTAGATTCTACATGGAATGTTGCTACTATTGGAGATTCTACATGGAATGTAGCTACTATTGAGATTCTGTTGCTACTATTTGAGATTCTACATGGAATGTTACTATTCCACTAGCAACATTCCATGTAGATGCTGGCCCTGGCAGATCAGCAACGCAGCCGCGCAGGATTCTGTTTCTGTGAGTCTGATGTCCTGAACGTATGTGCAGGATGTCAGACTCACAGAAAGAGAAGCCTGCGCGGCTGAAATGCTGATCTGCAAGGGCAGGCTTCTACATGGAATGTTGCTAGTGGAGGAGTAGCCTAGTGGTTAGTGCAGCAGACTTTGATCCTGGGGAATCGAGTTTGAGTCCCACTGCAGCTCCTTGTGACAAGTCACTTAACCCTCCATTGCTCCTGGTACAAAATAAGTACCTGAATATATGTAAACCACTTTGAATGTAGTTGCAAAAAACCTCAGAAAGGCAGTATATCAAGTCCCATTTCCCTTTCCCCTCATATCTCTACTATTAGCCAACATATTGGGGGTAAAGATCTGCCTTTCACCCCTTTGAAGTAGCCCAACTGACAGGGTTCATCTTAAATGTTTGGGCCCTAGGCACTAACTAATTTGCATATGCCTTAATCCAGTCCTGCCTCCTCTCTTCTGAGTGTACATCACAAGCACAGGATGGGAGAGGCTAAGATCTTGCCGGGTCACTGTTGAACCTTACCTCTGCCAGGACAGTGGATGAAGTAGTCCCGGGTATCTAGAGGGTAGCCAAGAGGAATCTCAAAGGACACAGGGGTGAAACGAGTAAAGTTGACACCATGGAAGCAGTAATACTTCTCCAACCAGCGAACAGCAGCTGAGCAGCTTTGAGGTAAGGGCCAAGCCCTCTTCTTCACTGCAGGGGTCTCACCGAGGACGTAAACGTACACTGAACCCTCTGCAAAGAGAACAGAGGTACAGTATGGCTAGATATCTCCAATTCTCCCAGAGAGTGACATACTGCCTCATTATCCAGGTATCTTACCAGGGAGTGACACACTGTCTTATTACCCAGGGATCTCAGCAGAGAGTAACACTCTGTCTCAATAACCCAGGAATCTCACCACAGAGTAACACACTCCCTCAGTAACCCAGAAATCTCACCAGAGAATGACACATTGTCTCATTGTTCAGGGATCTCACCAGGGAGTGAGACACTGTATCATTACCCATGGATCTCAGCAGGAAGTGAGACACTGCCTCATTATCCAGGAATCTCACCAGAGAATGACACATTGTCTCATTGTTCAGGGATCTCAGCAGGGACTGAGACACTGCTCATTGCCCAGGGATCCTGAAACAGAAGCACCTCCTGGAGGTGGACCAGCATCGTCACATTCTGCTCCTGATTCATGATAAAGGAACCCCAGGTAATTTCTTTCTGTCAATTAAGTTTGTTGCTTGTGGGAAAGAGTTAGTAACACATGAGAGATTTTTGTGAACGATGAATGGTAAATTTTGGGTCCATTGGGAAACAGTGATCATAACATGATCAAATCTGAGCTAATATCTGGAGTGAAGTCGCAAAGGAAATCTACTATAGCAGCACTGGATTTTCCAAAGGGCAACTGTGACAAAATTAAGAAAATGGTTAAAAAGTAGCGAAAAGTATCAGCTGCAAAGGTTAAGTCTTTAAATCACTTAATAGCAAAAACATGGTAATAATGTTCACACTCTAATATGTCAACCATGCAAATACAAATGAACAGCTAGAATCCACACTTAATCTTATAATAAACTGGAGGAAAAGACCTCACAGATGTGGCAAGAAACTTACACCAACCTTATTGTTGATAGGTTGGGAAAAAAGTCTTTAGCTACAATTCAATCATAGGTCAAAAAACATCCTTAGTTCATTTATTGCAATCAATGTTTTACTGCATGAAAGCATGGAGGCAGGGATAGTGCTGGGCAGACTTATAGGGTCTGTGCCAGAGCTGGTGGTTGGGAGGCAGAGTTGGTGGTTGGGAGGCGGGGATAGGGCTGGCCAGACTTATACGGTCTGTGCACTGAAGAGGACAGTACAAATAAAAAAGTAGCACATATGAATTTATCTTCTTGGGCAGACTGGATGGACCGTGCAGGTCTTTTTCTGCCATCATCTACTATGTTACTATGTTACATTCAAAGCGTGTGTTTGTGAGTGACCATCGACATGATCCCTTGACGAAGCTACAGTGAAATGGGCGCCTGTCGGGGTCACTCCACACTGCTCATCACTGCTATACAAAATAGAGATCAACAACATTTTTTGATAATTGGGGATAAAAAAAAGAGTTTCTTTCTCATTTCTGAGAAGTTGATCTCTATGTGAAAGAAAGTGTGTTGCCTGCAAACCTCATTTCAATATATATAAAGTAGAGAGGTGTGGTAGTCGTGTTAGTCCACTCTTAAGGTTATCAATAGAAATCAAACAAAATAAAACATGGAAAAGAAAATAAGATGATACCTTTTTTATTGGACATAACTTAATACATTTCTTGATTAGCTTTCGAAGGTTGCCCTTCTTCCTCAGATCGGAAATAAGCAAATGTGGTAGCAGATAGTATATATGAGAGAAACATCAAAGCATTACTTTGATTGTCTGACAGAGTGGGAGGGTGGGGGTATGCATGCAGTAAGAATACTGAAAGGTAATTTTAAAACAATACAGGAACGTAAGACCTTTGAAATAAGAATGATTGAATATTTTGACACCCAACAAACAGGACTTAATAAGGATCTGGGTTTTCTAACCCATTATAAACCATAAAATTGTATTTCTCTGTTGATCACCCTCCCCTCACCTATCCACACCCATCCTGTTAGAATATCAATGATATGCTTTGATGTCCCCATGCATACCTCCGACCCACCCCCACCCTCCCACCTTGTCAGTCAAAGTAATGCTTTGATGTTTCTCTTATATATACTATCTGCTACCACATTTGCTTATTTCCGATCTGAGGAAGAAGGGCAACCTTCGAAAGCTAATCAAGAAATGTATTAAGTTATGTCCAATAAAAAAGATATCATCTTATTTTGTTTTCCATGTTTTATTTTGTTTGATTTCTATTGATAACCTAATATATATAAAGAAAAGAACCTGCAAATGATTTCAAAATATAATTTAAAAAATAACCATAAAATAGTTTTAAAAACTTTGGTTGAAAAAATTGATTGTAATAAATGAACTAAGCATGTTTTTTGACCTATGACTGAATTGTCGCTAAAGACTTTTCCCCCAACCTAGCAAACAATAAGGTTGGTGTAAGTTTCTTGCAACATCTGAGGTCTTTTTCTCCAATTTATCATAAGATTAAGTGTGCATCCTAGCTGTTCACTTGTATTTGCATGTAGGACTTTAAATCAGGCATGGACGTTGTTTAAAAATGCCATCTTGGAAGCCCAGACCAGATGTATTCCACATATTTACAAAAGTGGAAAGAAGAGCAAACGACAGCCAGCAAGGTTAAAAGGTGAAGTGAAAGAGACTATTAGATCCAAAAGAACATCTTTCAAAGAATGGAAAAAGGATCTGAATGAAGAAAATAAGAAGCAACATAAGCACTGTCAAGCTAGATGCAAAGCATTGATAAAGAAGGCTAAAAGAGAATATGAAGAGAAACTCGCCGTGGAGGTAAAAACTTACAGTAACAACTTTTTCAGGTACATCAGAAGCAGAAAGCCTGTGAGAGAATTTGTGGGACCATTAGATCATGAAGGAGCAAAAGGGGCACTAAGGGAAGACAAGGCCATAGTGGAGAAACTGAATGAATTCTTTGCTTCGATCTTTACGGAAAAAGATGTAAGAGATCTACCTGTAGTTTTCAAGAATGATGATGCAGAGGACCTGAAATAAATCTCTGTGAACCTGCAAGATGTACTGAGCCAAATCAACAAATTAAAAAGTAGTAACAAACTTCCTCATGAGAGACACCTGAGAAAAGTAGAGTCATGGCATATGAAGCAATGTTCTGTTATGGATTACGGATTGGTTATGGGCCAAAAAACAACGGACAGTGTTAAATGGCAATTTTCTCAATGGAGGAGAGTGAATAGTGGTGTGCCATAGGGATCTGTACTGGGACTGGTGCTATTTAACATTTTTATAAATGATCTGGAATCTATAGGGGTTGGGGAGGGGAGAAAATTGGTTGAATTCACTTGGATAGTTGATTGTATTATGTTGAGCACGTACAAAATGATTGGTTAACACATTTGTATTCTGCAAGATTGTGGTTTAAGTGCTGCAAGGTGGTTCATAATACTAGAAATCATTTAAACATAAAAACAGAAGGATAGGGTGGAGATGAAAAGTTAAAAGTTTGATGGCGGACTGCATCATTTTGTTTTTATTGTATATATCTTCATATTGGAATCTCCGTATATTCATATTGTTAAAAGTGTTCTGGTTGGTTGGTCATCAATAAAAATGTTGAACCATAAATGATCCGGAAATTGGAATGATGAGTGAGGTGATTACATTTGAAGATGACACAAAACTATTCAAAGTTGTTAAAAACAAATGCAGACTGTGAAGATATACTGGAATTGGAAAAGGTGCAGCGAAGGGCGACTAAAATGATAGCGGGGATGGGACGACTTCCCTATGAAGAAAGACTAAGGAAGCTAGGGATTTTCAGCTTGGAGAAGAGATGGCTGAGGGGAGACATGATAGAGGTATATAAAATAATGAGTGGAGTGGAACAGGTGGATGTGAAGCATCTGTTCACGCTTTCCAAAAATACTAGGATTAGGGGGCATGCGATGAAACTACAGTGTAGTAAATTTAAAACAAATCGGAGAAATTTTTTCTTCACCCAACGCGTAATTAAACTCTGGAATTCGTTGCCGGAGAACGTGGTGAAGGTGGTTAGCTTGGCAGAGTTTAAAAAAGGGTTAGACCGTTTCCTAAAGGACAAGTCCATAAACCACTACTAAATGGACTTGGGAAAAATCCACAATTCCAGAAATAACATGTATAGAATGTTTGTACGTTTGGGAAGCTTGCCAGGTGCCCTTGGCCTGGATTGGCCGCTGTCATGGACAGGATGCTGGGCTCGATGGACCCTTGGTCTTTTCCCAGTGTGGCATTACTTATGTACTTAACTGCAGGAAGAGCTTAGGAAACTGGAAGACCTGGGCATCCAAATAGCAGATCAAATTTTATGTTCAAATGCAAGCGATGCACATGGGAAGAATAATATGAATCTTAGTTACCAAATGCTAGGGTCTACCTTTGGAGCCAGCACCCAAAAGATCTAGGTGTCATTTTAGACAATACGCTGAAATCTTCTGCTCAGTGTGCGGCAGCGGCCAAAAAAAAGCAAACAGGATGCTAGAAATTATTAGGAAGGGCTTGGTAAATAAGACCAAGCATAGCTGCTAAGAGGGGGAGCAGGGGGGACAAAATTCCCCAGGCCCGGCGCTGCAGTCCCACCCGCCCTCCATCGTCGACCACCTGCCCCCTGCATTGAAATCGCAGTCTCACCTCTGTGGAAGCAGCGCTGCAGGCAGCAGAACGCCGGCCCTCCTTCCCTCCCTGTGTCCCGCCCTCGTCTGACGTAACTTCTGCGAGAGCGGGACGCAAGGAGGGAAGGAGGGCTGAAGGGAGGCGTTCTGCTGCCTGCAGTGCTGCTTACATTGAGGTGAGACTACGATTTCAATGCAGGGGGCCTGGCCCGGTGGTGGATAGAGGGGAGGAGCGGCAGCGGTGACCTCTGGGGGGCGGTGGGGGCGAGGGCAGCAGGGGCGGGGCCCTGGGGGCAGCCTTGCCCTGGGCCCAGCCCAGTGTCGTCGTCCCTGAGACCAAGAGTACTATAATGCCTCTGTAATGCTCCATGGTGCGACCTCATCTTGAGTATTGTGCTCCATTCTCAAAATAAATAGAACAGAATTAGAAAAGATTCAAAGAAAAGCAACCAAAATGATAAGGGGATGGAATTCCTCTCATATGAGAAAAGCTAAAGAGGTCAGGGCTTTTCAATTTGGAAAAGAGACAGCTGAGAGGAGATATGACTGAGGTCTGTAAAATCCTGAATGGTGTAGAACGAGTAGAAGTGAATCGATTTTTTACTCTTTCAAAAAGTTCAGAGTAGGGGGCACTCAATGAAGTTACATGGAAATAGTTTTAAAACAAATAGGAGGAAATATTTTTTCACTGAATGAATAAGCTCTGGAGCTCATTGCCGGAGGATGTGGTAACAGCGGTTAGCATAAGAAAGGTCTGGACAAGTTCCTGGAGGAAAAGTCCATAGTAGACATGGGGAAGCCACTGCTTGCCCTGAGATTGGTATCATGGAATGTTGCTACTATTTGGGTTTCTGCCAGGTACTTGAGATCCTGGATCGGCCACTGTTGAAAGCAGGATAATGGGCAAGATGGACCATTGGTCTGACCCAATATGGCTATTTTTATGTTTTTATGAAACGCTACATGTGCATCTCACCTCACTACTGAGCAGTGGCGTTCCTAGGGGGGCGGACACCCGGGGGGGCCCCCCGGGTGCAGCACCCCCCCCCCCCCGATGCAGCGCGGACCCCCCCCCCCCCCCCCCGGTGCAGCACCCCCCCCCCATGATGTAGCGCGGACCCCCCCCTGGGTGCACGCCGCTGGGGGGGTGCCGCAGCGCGCGCCTGCTCAGAGTTCCCTGACTTCACGCGTTCGCTGCAGCTCCCTCTGACCCGGAACAGGGAGCTGCAGCGAACGCGCGAAACCAGCGATCTCAGAGCAGGCGCGCGCCGTGGCACCCCCCCAGTGGCGTGCACCCAGGGCGGACCGCCCCCCCCCCTTGGTACGCCACTGCTGCCTAGTTCTGATGAAGTGAACATATGATATTTAATTCCTGGCCATCAAGTACTATCGCAGTTTTCTGAGAGGTTGATTCCATGAGCTACCTAAAGACAAGTAAGTGGAATCACAGGCCAGGAAGAGGCGCTAATGAGAAGGAAAATTAGGAATACTCAAATCAAAATAGTCGTCTCTCTGCCAGCAGCACCCCCTGCTGCCAACCTGCCATGTTTCGTACCCTTGAAGAAAAGGACAGTGTCTGACTTGCATTCTCCTGAGGGACACTCCACAGCTGAGTCTAGGTGTCCAGGAACACCAGGGAACTCCTCTCTGATCCTCCGGGGAAAGCCAGCCACTAGCTTGCCTTCATAGTAAGCCCACACTAAGTCATCCTGGGGAGAGAAAAGGCTCAAATAAGTGAAAATAATAAGTATATCACACATCAAAAGGTTCTAATCCTGCCTCTGACACCCTCACTCTTTCTGACCTGTCACTTTATCTTTTTGTGGTTTACTCACCTCTGTCCTCAGCCTACATCAATCTGTCCCACTCATCTCTTCATCCACTTCCCAACATGAGTGTGTCACACATAGCTATTCTCTGCATTCTTTTTCATCAAGGTCTCATCAGGGAACCATCACGACCAACCCTTTTCCTTACACATTCTACAGTGCATTTCTCCAATGCTACTTCTTGTTGCTGCTTATTGGTTCCCTCCACACCCCCAAAGGCTGTCACTGTATGACATGTTGCTGGGCCCCTGAGATGGGACTGCTATCTGTTTTCGGTTCCCTAATCACAAAGACAGAGAGCTGGTTTGGATCCTGGTCGGGAGGGGGGTACTCTTTTAATTGTTTCCGTTTGCTAACCTGTGGGACATGGTCCTGGACCCTAAGATGGGGAGGTTTTGATGTGTGTTCTGATCTCTCACTGGTGAGGCATAGCGATAGCCAGCTGAAGTGGACCTGCTGGTGCAGCATGGAACCCACTGCCATGGGTTTGACCTCTGTTCTTACCCTTATCCTCTGAGACATGGAACTGGATCCCTTTATAGGTTACTGATATGAACTGAGCCTCTAACTTGTAGGACATGACGCTGGTGAGGTTGTCATATCTATTCTCATCCAATCTATAGCCCATAGAAATGGAATCATGACACATGATTAAATGTGTAACCTACGAGATGGAGTATTGGTTACTGCAGGCGTTTTAGTCTCTAACATGTGAGACATGATGTAGGACCCTTGAAGTGGGGTTCTGATGTGAATTGATCTACATGTGAAGCCTGGAGCTGGGTCAAGCATAATTCAAATTCCAATCCACAGCCTGTGAGAAATGGAAGGCTGAGAGAGGCCAAGCAAGTTTTTCACCTGTGTTCTGGCTCCTAACCCCTGGGACATGGAGGTGCTACAACCTCTAACCTGTGGCACACAGATTTGGGCACATGAGGTAACTTAGAGGGGCATAATCGAACAGGGCGCCCAAGTTTTCCTGAGGGCGTCCTCGCAGGATGTCCCCGCGAAGGGCGTCCAGCTTTCATTTTGGGGACGCCCAAATCTCAACATTTAGGTCGACCTTAGAAATGGTCGACATAAATGTTGAGATGGTCGACCTTAGAGATGGTCATCGCTGGTTTTCGGCGATAATGGAAACCACAGACACCCATCTCAAAAACGACCAAATCCAAGTCATTTGGCCATGGGAGGAGCCAACATTCGTAGTGCACTGGTCCCCCTGACATGCCAGGACACCAAACGGGCACCCTAGGGGGCACTGCAGTGGACTAACTGATGCACTAACTGAACGGAAAAAGCCCTTCCCTTACCGATCCCTTAGTGATTTGGAAAGGAACGGGCATGCATGAAGGAAATCGCATGCAAATGAGCTGCTCACTGTTAGCTCATTTGCACACAATTTCCTTCCTAAGGAGGGGAAGCCAGTGCAGAGAAGCCAAGCATTATGCATGGCTGCTCTGTGCTTGCCAAAAGCGGCTTCATACATGTAGACAAGCTGCGTGTATAATAGACGTCTACAACCTTAGAAAAATACAAGTCCAGGTGAAAACGTCCAAGTGCTCGTCAGGGATGTCTTTTTTTTTTTTAGAGTATGGGTGAAGGACATATGTCGCTATGCCTCCGTCCCTGCAATGGCGAAATGTGGATGTTTCTGTGAGAAGGATGTCCATGCCTGCTATGCCTCTGACAGTCCCTTTATTTACTTGGATTTTGGATCACAAGTAGCAGCAGTGGGATTTGAACTGGCCACCTCTGGATTGCAAGACCAGTACTCTAACCACTAGGCCACTCCTCTGCTCTACTCCACTCCCTTGAAGTTTGGATGTCCCTGTGGGGGGGGGGGGGCAGTTTAGAACATCCACAATGTTTGAAAGAAGGATGTCCACGCCTGCGCTATGCCTCCGCTGATACACACATACTTCCCCCCCCCCCCCCCCAAGGGACCTACATACTGCTGCAATGGACCTGAATGTTACATTTCAGGCTGGTAAAAAAAGTTTTTAAAGTTGTTTTTTTCGGGGTGGGAGGTGGTTAGTGACCAGTAGGGGAGTCAGGGGAGGTCATCCCCGATTCCCTCTGGTGGTCATCTGGTCAGCTTGGGCACCTTTTTGAGGCTTGGTCGTAAGAAAAAATGGACCAAGTAAAGTCGGCCAAGTGCTCGTCAGGGACGCCCTTCTTTTTTCCATTATCGCTCGAGGACGCCCATCAGTTAGGCACGCCCCAGTCCCGCCTTCGCTACACCTCTGACATGCTCCCGTGAACTTTTGTCGTCCCCGCAATGGGAAGCAGTTGGGGACGCCCAAAATTGGCTTTCGATTATGCCGATTTGGGCGACCCTGAGAGAAGGATGCCCATCTCCCGATTTGTGTCGAAAGATGGGTGCCCTTCTCTTTCAAAAATAAGCCTGATAGTAACGCAGTAAATGACGGCAGATAAAGAGCTGCACCGTCCATCCAATTTGCCCAACAAGGTGGCTGCACAGGTTCCACTTCTTCATGATTTAACACTGGTAGACTCAATCTGTCTCTCCCTGCCAATTTTGGGGCATAAACCGTAGATGTCTACCCAGCAGCAGTCCTATTTCCCAAATACTGGAGTTGCTGTCAAAGCCCATCCAGCCTTGAACCTAATCTGTTTTTACCATTTATAGGACCCAGGACCGTAGAAGTCTGCCCAACATTGGTCTTACTTCCCAACCTCTGAATCTATCGTCAAAGCTGACTCCAGAGAGGAGACCATTTAAGTTTAGTTTTAATTGGATTCCATCCTTTTTCTATGTTTATCCCACACATTCTTGAATTCCGTCACTGTTTTTGTCTTCACAACCTCCTGGGAGGGCTTTCCAGGCATCCACCACCCTTTCCATGAAAAAGTATTTCCTGATATTGTTCCTAAATCTCCCACCCTGCAACCTCAACTCATGACCTCTAGTTCTACTGCTTCCCCATCTCTGAAAAAGATTAGTTTGCATATTAATACGTTTTAAGTATTTAAACGTCTGTATCATTTTCCCCTATCCCTCCTTTCCACTAGGGCAGGGATTCTCAGTCCAGTTCTCGAGACACACCCAGCCAGTCAGATTTCCAGGATACCCACAATGAATATGCATGAGAGAGATTTGCAAAGTGTGGAGACAACACACACAATTTATTTCATGCATAGGTGTGTCCCGGGATGAGAAACCCTGCTCTAGGGTATACATAGGCAGGTCTTCAAGTCTCTTCTTATATGTCTTTTGGAACAAGTCCCATATCATTTTAGTCATTTTCCTCTGAACTGCCTCAAGTCTTTTGCTACCTCCAAAACTGAACACAATACTCCAAACGGGGCCTCACCAATGACTTGTACAGTGGCATTAACACGTCCTTTATTCTACTGGATATGCCTCTCTCTATGCAGCTTAGCATACTTTTGGTTACAGCCACCAACTTGTCATGTTATTTCGCTGTCTTAAGGTCCTCCAAAACTATCACCCCAAGGTCCCTTTCCTGGTCTGTGCTTATCAGCCTCTCACTCCCTAGCAAATATAACGCCATACACGATCTATACAAAACCGAACTCTTATCACATGACTGATTAGCCTCTTTGATACTAATGATCAAGCAATACCACTTTAAACGTTATGTTGAATAGGGTGGAGCGGAGTGGCCTGGTGGTTAGGGTAGTGGACTTTGGTCCTGAAGAACTGAGTTCAATTCCTGGCACAGGCAGCTCCTTGTGACTCTGGGCAAGTCACTTAACCCTCCATTGCCCCAAGTAAGCCACATTGAGCCTGCCATGAGTGGGAAAGCGCAGGGTACAAATGTAACATAAATAAAAAATATAGTCAATGACCTAATGTATGTTACAACCCAATCTATTACTCAGGAACCTTCATGGAATACCATAACTTATTCCTCTTTACCATGTTTGTATGAACATGCTATATACTGTATATATATAATGATCTGTTCCATGTATATTATCATGTATGTATGCACCTTAACGCAATACCATTTGTAGTTCTGTCACCCGGAAATGGCAACTGCCATTACGGCAAATGTAAGCCACATTGAGCCTGCAAATTGGTGGGAAAATGTGGGATACAAATGCTAATAATAATAACTCTTTTGGGCTTTTACACCCCATGTGCAAAGTTCTTTTAATCTTTTTGGATCATTTCAAATGTTGACCACTCCCTCCGGGTGGGTTTCTGATCCGTGTTCTAACCTTTAGGAGGTATCTGATTTGCTCTGTGGTCCTCACCTTAAATAAATACATCCGTTCATGAGCTTCTGGTTGATTTTTATGGTGAATGCGGAAGGCTGCGTCAATGGGACCTTCAATTTCTGGCCAGGTGGCATTTATAAACGCTGCTGGTGTTCTGAAACCTTTCCAGACATAATGACCTGGGAAAAAACAATACCAGCATGAGAGAAAAGAACACAGGCCTGATAATATCAGGTTAGAGGTGAAGGAAACATCTTCCGCCAGGGTCGCTTTACTCATACTACCCCTCTCCTCAAGACCCTTCACTGGCTCCCTATCCATTTTCGCATCCTGTTCAAACTTCTTCTACTAACCTATAAATGTACTCACTCTGCTGCTCCCCAGTATCTCTCTACACTCGTCCTTCCCTACACCCCTTCCCGTGCACTCCGCTCCATGGATAAATCCTTCTTATCTGTTCCCTTCTCCACTACTGCCAACTCCAGACTTCGCGCCTTCTGTCTCGCTGCATCCTACACCTGGAATAAACTTCCTGAGCCCCTACGTCTTGCCCCATCCTTGGCCACCTTTAAATCTAGACTGAAAGCCCACCTCTTTAACATTGCTTTTGACTCGTAACCACTTGTAACCACTCGCCTCCACCTACCCTCCTCTCTTCCTTCCCGTTCACATTAATTGATTTGATTTGCTTACTTTATTTATTTTTTGTCTATTAGATTGTAAGCTCTTTGAGCAGGGACTGTCTTTCTTCTATGTTTGTGCAGCGCTGCGTATGCCTTGTAGCGCTATAGAAATGCTAAATAGTAGTAGTAGTAGTAGGAGGAAACACTAGAGACTGGGCTCAGAGCAGAGACACAGGAAGGGAAGAAGGGATACTAGAGAGAAAACTCTGCAGAGACACAAGAAGGGACCCTAAAGAGAGCAGAGACATAGGAAGAGACACTAGAGATAGCAGAGACATAGGAAGAGACACTAGAGAGAGCAGAGACACAGGAAGGGACCCTAAAGAGAGCAGAGACATAGGAAGAGACACTAGAGAGAGCAGAGACACAAGAAGGGACACTAGAGAGAGCAGAGACATAGGAAGAGACACTAGAGAGAAAACTCAGAGCAGAGACAAAGGAAGGGACCCTAGAGAGAGAGCTGTGAGAGAGGAAGGAGCATTATGCATATTTTCTTTGGATAATTATTATAATAGTCCACCATATCAGAGCCTGCAACAAATTTAATTTACTCTAAGACCCTTAGAACTATACAGAGACTTTACCTTGTAAATGAGCATTTCACGGAAGACAGTATCAAAGATTTTAACAAAATCCAGAGGTGTTTTTTTGTAGCCTGCTCTCTGGTCATATATTCAGTGAAATTATGTGGATGTACAGCTCAAAGTAGTGTTATCCATCATTCTGAAAGTTTCCTGACTGGTACCTGTGCTTTTAGTTCCACCTCTAAAGCACTTGCTTTTAACTAAAACAAAAATCTTTTTATGACTTTGCTGCTCTCTACACTCTGTACCTGGATCCCATCAAACTGGGTCTTTGTTTTACCTCGGAAGTAATGCATCAAGCCCTTGTCATCCAGGGTAACTGCATCGAAGCCTTCAGGAGAACAGGGATCGGCCAGAGCTGAGGGAAAGCAGGAAACAGTGATCAGCAACCAGCGCAGTCCAAAAGTAGAACCAGAATTATAAAACCCAAAACATAATCAGAAGAACTGACACGGTCATGTTTTCTGTCAAGTGAGGGGTAACAGCTTCAAGGCACTTCCAGCGGCAGCTACCCTAACGCCAGATATTCAAAACTGGGCAAGTCGCTCACCAGACGTTAAACAGCACTGGCTGATACTCAGACTGCTGCCCGGTTAACTTGCTGCAGTTTGTTTTTTGTTACATTTCTACCCTGCGCTTTCCCACTCATGGCAGGCTCAATGCGGCTTACATGGGGCAATGGAGGGTTAAGTGACTTGCCCAGAGTCACAAGGAGCTGCCTGTGCCTGAAGTGGGAATCGAACTCAGTTCCTCAGTTCCTCAGGACCAAAGTCCACCACCCTAATCACTAGGCCACTCCTCCACTGTTGCTACTATTTGAGATTCTACATGGAATGTTGCTATTCCACTAGCAACATTCCATGTAGAATCTCCAATAGTAGCAACATTCCATGTAGAATCTCCAATAGTATCTATTTTCTTTTTGTTACATTTGTACCTTGCGCTTTCCCACTCATGGCAGGCTCAATGTGGCTTACATGGGGCAATGGAGGGTTAAGTGACTTGCCCAGAGTCACAAGGAGCTGCCTGTGCCTGCAGTGGGAATCGAACTCAGTTCCTCAGTTCCTCAGGACCAAAGTCCACCACCCTAATCACTAGGCCACTCCTCCACTGTTGCTACTATTTGAGATTCTACATGGAATGTTGCTATTCCACTAGCAACATTCCATGTAGAATCTCCAATAGTAGCAACATTCCATGTAGAATCTCCAATAGTATCTATTTTATTTTGGTTACATTTGTACCCTGCGCTTTCCCACTCATGGCAGGCTCAATGCGGCTTACATGGGGCAATGGAGGGTTAAGTGACTTGCCCAGAGTCACAAGGAGCTGCCTGTGCCTGCAGTGGGAATCGAACTCAGTTCCTCAGTTCCCCAGGACCAAAGTCCACCACCCTAATCACTAGGCCACTCCTCCACTGTTGCTACTATTTGAGATTCTACATGGAATGTTGCTATTCCACTAGCAACATTCCATGTAGAATCTCCAATAGTATCTATTTTATTTTGGTTACATTTGTACCCTGCACTTTCCCACTCATGGCAGGCTCAATGCGGCTTACATGGGGCAATGGAGGGTTAAGTGACTTGCCCAGAGTCACAAGGAGCTGCCTGTGCCTGCAGTGGGAATCGAACTCAGTTCCTCAGTTCCCCAGGACCAAAGTCCACCACCCTAATCACTAGGCCACTCCTCCACTGTTGCTACTATTTGAGATTCTACATGGAATGTTGCTATTCCACTAGCAACATTCCATGTAGAATCTCCAATAGTATCTATTTTCTTTTTGTTACATTTGTACCTTGCGCTTTCCCACTCATGGCAGGCTCAATGTGGCTTACATGGGGCAATGGAGGGTTAAGTGACTTGCCCAGAGTCACAAGGAGCTGCCTGTGCCTGAAGTGGGAATCGAACTCAGTTCCCCAGGACCAAAGTCCAGCACCCTCACCACTAGGCCACTCCTCCACTGTTGCTACTATTTGAGATTCTACATGGAATGTTGCTAGTGGAATAGCAACATTCCATGTAGAATCTCCAATAGTAGCAACATTCCATGTAGAATCTCCAATAGTATCTATTTATTTTGGTTACATTTGTTCCCCGCACTTTCCCACTCATGGCAGGCTCAATGCGGCTTACATGGGGCAATGGAGGGTTAAGTGACTTGCCCAGAGTCACAAGGAGCTGCCTGTGCCTGCAGTGGGAATCGAACTCAGTTCCTCAGTTCCCCAGGACCAAAGTCCAGCACCCTAATCACTAGGCCACTCCTCCACTGTTGCTACTATTGGAGATTCTACATGGAATGTTGCTATTCCACTAGAAGTCAGCCCTTGCAGATGACCAATGTGGCCGCGCAGGCTTCTGCTTCTGTGAGAAGGATGTCAGACTCACAGAAACAGAAGCCTGCGCAGCCCTCTATATGGAATGTTGCTAGTGGAATAGCAACATTCCATGTAAAATGTCCAATAGAAGCAACATTCCATGTAGAATCTCCAATAGTAGCAACGTTCCATGTAGAATCTCCAATAGTATCTATTTTATTTTTGTTACATTTGTACCCTGCACTTTCCCACTCATGGCAGGCTCAATGCGGCTTACATGGGGCAATGGAGGGTTAAGTGACTTGGCCAGAGTCACAAGGAGCTGCCTGTGCCGGGAATCGAACTCAGTTCTTCAGGACCAAAGTCCACCACCCTAACCACTAGGCCACTCCTCCACTGTTGCTACTATTGGAGATTCTACATGGAATGTTGTTATTCCACTAGCAACATTCCACGTAGAAGTCGGCCCTTGCAGATCACCAATGTGGCCGCGCAGGCTTCTGCAGGACGTCAGACTCACAGAAACAGAAGCCTGTGCAGCCTTCTACATGGAATAGCAACATTCCACGTAGAATCTCCAATAGTAGCAACATTCCATGTACAATCTCCAATAGTATCTATTTTATTTTTGTTACATTTGTACCCTGCGCTTTCCCACTCATGGCAGGCTCAATGCGGCTTACATGGGGCAATGGAGGGTTAAGTGACTTGCCCAGAGTCACAAGGAGTTGCCTGTGCCTGAAGTGGGAATCGAACTCAGTTCCCCAGGACCAAAGTCCACCACCCTAACCACTAAGCCACTCCTCCTGACTTCATGTGGTTACTTAGCCAGTTAGTGGACTGAAAATCACACTGCCCATTCTCTACCCCCAGCCCTCCCTCACTGAGTTGGTTAGGGGATGGCCAGTTAGCAGGATATTGAACTCACTAACCAGTTAAGTGCCACTGAATATCCGTGACTGCTTACCTCAACTGGGTTTAATCATAGCCGCCGAGAAGGGGGGGCAGGGGGGACAAAATTCCCCCGGCCCGGGCCTCCAAGGGGGGCCCAGCACCGCAGTCCCACCCGCCCTCCATCGTCGACCGTCTGCAACCAGGCCAGACCCCTGCATTGAAATCACAGTGCCTCTCACCTCCATGTGAAAGCGCTGATCGCCTCCTTTCGGGCCTCCTTCCCTCCCTGTGTCCCGCCCTCATCTGACGTAACTTCCGTGAGGGCGGGACACAAGGAGGGAAGGAGGGCTGAAGGGAGGCGATGTGCTGCTCTGCTGCCTGCAGCGCTTTCACACGGAGGTGAGAGGCGCTGTGATTTCAATGCAGGGGGCCTGGCCCAGTGGCGGACAGAGGGGGGTGAGTGGAGGGGGGAGCGGCGGTGACCTCGGGGGGGGGTGGAGGGGGAGCGGCGGTGGCAACCTCGTGGGGGTGGCGGGGCGGGGCCCCGGGGGCAGCCTTGCCCCAGGCCCGGCCCAGTCTGTCGGCGGCCCTGGGTTTAACCAGGCATGAGCCTTTCCCATTTGTTAAACCCTTTTGAATATCGACTCCCTGAAATATTAGAACCTTCTTTATTTAAAATACAGTAAATAAAGGGTTGGAATGATTAAGAGGATGGAAGGGCTCTCAAATCAGGAAAGGCTAAAGTGGTTAGGGCTCTTCAGCTGAGGGAAGACATGAGTCCACATAGACGACTAACGTGTTTTTTTATGCTTTGTGTGTTTTTTGTAAACCCCTTTGATTTAAGTGGTATAAAGTTTTGGAAAATAAACTGAGTGCCCTCGGTATGGGTCCTAAAGTGACTGACTGACTGACTTAGAAACTGGTTGAGTGGGTAGTGGTCTGTTACCATTGGTGTGTCACAAGGTTCGGTTCTTGTTACGGTTCTTTTTAACATTTTTGTAAGCGATATTGCTGAAGGGTTGTCTGGTAAGTTTGGCCTCTTTGTGGATGATACCAAAATCTGCAATAGGGTAGACACACTTGTTGGTGTGGATAACATGAGGAACAAATTAGCAAAGCTAGAGGAATGGTCTGGAATTTGGCAGCTTAGATTTAATGCTAAAAAATGCAGGGTCATGAATTTGGATTGCAAAAACTTGAGGGAATGGTACAGTATAGAGGGTGAAGGACTTTTGTGCACAAAAAAAGGAGCAGAACTTGGTATGTATGTCAGTGGCGTAGGAAGAGGGGGGGCGGTGGGGCGGTCCGCCCCGGGTGCACGTGCTGGGGGGGGGGGTGTCGGCTCGCTGGTTCTCTGCTCTTTTCTGCCCCGGAACAGGTTACTTCCTGTTCCGAGGCAGAGAAAGCAGGGAAGCAGCAGAGCCGACGCAGCTCCCAGTGACGTGCACTGGGGGCGGATCGGCCCTCCCGCCTGCCCCCCGCTGCAAGGTAGGGTGCGTTTCGGGGGGGGTGCGCTCCGGAGGGGGGGGCATCGTGCCCTGCACTGGGGGGGGGGTGCGCAGCGGCGACCCGCCCCGGGTGTCAGGCACCCTCGCTACGGCACTGATGTATGTGATGATCTCAAAGTGGCAAAACAGGTAGAAAAGTCGTTGGCGAAAGCTAGAAGAAAGCTTGGGAGCATAGGGAGAGGAATGGCAAGTAGGAAAATGATGTTGCCCCTGTATAAGACTCTAGTGAGACCTCATGTGTACAATTCTGGAGAAAACACCTTCAAAAAAGATATAAACAGGATGAAGTTGGTCCAGAGGGTGGCAACTAAAATGGTTAGTGATCTTCATCATAAAGCATATGGGGACAGACTTAAAGATCTCAATATGTATAGTTTGGAAGAAAGGCAGGAAAGGGGAGATATGATAGACACATTTAAATACCTATCAGGCTTATTTTCGAAAGTGATTGCCGGCGATCTTCCGACACAAATCGGGAGATCGCCGGCGATCTCATGATCCCGGCCAAATCGGTATTATCGAAAGCCGATTTTGGCCGGCTTCAACTGCTGTTTCATTGCTGCACCAGCCAACTTTCAAGGGGGCATGTTGGTAGGTTAGTGAAGGCAGGATGAGGGACGGGACGGGGGCGTGGGTACGAGATGACCGGCTTCGCCTTATAATGGAAAAAAAGAGGCCGGCTCGAAGGAGCATTTCACCGGCCGGACCTGGTCCATTTATTTTTAGGACCAAGTGAGGAAAAAGTGCCCCAACTGACCAGATGACCACCAGAGGGAATTAGGGATCACCACCCCTTACTCCCCCAGTGGTCACCAACCCCCTCCCACACAAAACAAAACCTAAAACTGTTTTTGCCAGCCTGTATGCCAGCCTGAAATGTCATACCCAGCTCCTTGACAGCAGTATGCAGGTCCCTGGAGCAGTTTTTAGTGGGTGTAGTGCACTTCAGGCAGGTGGACCCAGGCCCATCCCCCCCTACCTGTTCCACTTGTGGTGGTTAATGTAGAGCCCTCCAAAATCTCCCAAAACCCACTGTACCCATATGTAGGTGCCCCCCATCACCCCTTAGGGCTATGGTAATGGTGTAAAGTTGTGGCGAGTAGGTTTTGGGGGGGGATTTGGGAGGCTCAGCACACAAGGTAAGGGTGCTATGCACCTGGAAGCTTTTTTTTAAAGTGCCCCCTACGGTGCCCGGTTGGTGTCCTGGCATGTGAGGGGGCCAGTGCACTAGAAATGCTGGCTCCTCCCACGCCCAAATGCCTTGCATTTCGCCGGGTTTGAGATGGCCGGGCCCGGTTTCCATTATGGTTGAAAAACAAAGCCGGCCATCTCATATAAACCCGGCGAGCGATTTGGCTGGCACAAAGCGTATTTCAAAAATATGCTTGGCTCCGCCCACTTACGGCACCGGCCCCGAAGATGGCTGGCCATCAATTTGGCCAGTGCGGTTCGATTATGTCCCTCCACATGGCATAAATGTACAGGAAGCGAGTCTCAGCCCAAAGGAAGCTCTGGAAGGAGGGGGCATAGGATGAAGGTGAAAGGGGATTGAACTAACCTGAAGAAATACTTCTTCACGGAAAGAGTGGTGAATTTATGGAACAGCCTCACGGTGGAAGAGATGGAGTCAAAAACAGTATCTGAATTCAAGAGAGCTTGGAACAAAAATCTCTAAGGGAGTGATAGGGAGAGTAGATGGACTGGATAGGCCATATGGTCTTTATCTATCTACATTTTTCTGTGTTTCTAAATTAATTATTTATTCTTCCAAAAAGAGCATAGACTATAGGACAGGTCATGAAATTACATAGTAGCGCATTTAAAACAAATAAGAGAAAATATTTTTCACTCATTGAATAGTTAATTAGTCCATAAAATACTGCATGGAGTGGAAGAGGTAGACGTGAATCATTTGTTTACTCTTTCCAAAAATACTAGGACTAGGGGGTTCACAGAAAGACCTTAAGCAACTGGAAGACTGGGCATCCAAATGGCGGATGAAATTTACCCCGTTTACTAAGCCTCGCTAGCCAGCTGGTGGTGCGCTAATTGCGACACAGCCTATTCACTTTGAACGGGCTGCGTTGGCATTGCCACGTGGCTTAGTAAACAGGGGGGTTAATGTGGACAAATGCAAAGCGATGCACATTGGGAAGAATAATCTGAATCATAGTTACCTGATGCTAGGATCCAACTTGGGAGAAAAAATCTAGGTGGTATAGATAATACGCTGAAATCCTCTGCCCAGTGTGTGGTGGTGGCTAAGAAAGCAAACAGGATGCTAGGAATTATTAGGGAAGGGATGGTGAATAAGACCGAAAATACTATAATGCCTTTGTATCACTCCAAGGTGCGACATCACCTTGAGTATTGTGTTCAGTTCTGGTCACCATATCTCAAAAAAGATATAGTGGAATTAGAAAAAGTTTAAAGAAGAGCGACCAAAATGATAAAGGGGGTGAAACTCCTCTCATATGAGGAAAGGCTAAAGAGGTTAGGGCTCTTCAGCTTGGAAAAGAGATGGCTGAGGGGGGATATGATTGAAGTCTACCAAATCCTGAGTGGTGTGGAATGGGTAAAAGTGAATTGATTTTTTTTTACTTTTTCAAAAAGTACAAAGATTAGGAGACACTCAGTGAAGTTACATGGAAATACTTTTAAAAGCCAGAGGATGTGGTAACAGTAGTTAGCGTATGTGTGTTTTAAAAATGTTTGGACAAGTCATGGAGGAAAAGTCCATAGTCTGTTATTGAGATAGATATGTAGGAAGGCCACTGCTTGCCCTGGGATTCTGCCAGGTACTTGTGTCCTGGATTGGCCACTGTTGAAAGCAGGATACTGGGCTAGATGGACCATTGGTCTTATGTTCTATACTGAGGCTGTTGTCTGTTTGGGTTGTTCCCTCCCTTCCTCCAGCCTTGCTGGACTGCACCTGGCCATGACCTGTGTCCCAGTCCTGAGGCATATGTGCTTTATCTGTATTGTATTCCAGTCCAGTTCTGAGACACAGATATTCCTGCATTATCTGCCCTGTATACCAGACCTGAGACACACCTGCTTTATCCATACTGTCTACTAAAAATAAGGCTTATCAATATTACCCATACTATATCTCCGCCCTAACTGCCTGCTTGCTGTAAGTTTCAGTGAAGGCCTGTAGGATACTTACATGTGGCGTTGTCTTCTGGGTGTGTGGGATACAGTTTGGATCCAGTGTCATTGTGTTTAGATTTGATCCTGTAAAGAGACGTCAGTCTACTGTTTCTCATGTATTGTGTGAGATCATACAAAAAATATATACAAACAAATCACATACACAGAACAGACTCATGCAACTTTCATACACATATAAACTGAACACATGCCCTCATTTAATACACACACAGCGCCCTGTTAGTTCAGGTCCCCTAATTTATTTATTTATCTATTGCATTTGTATCCCACATTTTCCCACCTTTTTGCAGGCTCAATGTGGCTTACAATACATCATGAATTGTGGAAATTTGTAGGAAAGTATACATTTAGTATTGCAAAAGAATCTTGGGTAGCGTGATAATAATAAAACGTGATCATATTATAACATATAATAGAGTAGGATAGTTCTGGTGACATGTGGAAGAGTTCACATGTGTTGATCATTGTGGTATGTTTTGTCAAAGAGGTGGGTCTTCAGTAGTTTGCGGAAGTTAGTCAGTTCATAGATCGTTCCAGAATTGTGTGCTCAAGTAGGAAAAGGTTGACGCATGTATTAGTTTGTATTTCAGACCTTTGCAATTGGGGAAGTGAACATTAACTTTCAGAGCCCCTACGTCTTGTCCCATCCTTGGCCACCTTTAAATCTAGACTGAAAGCCCACCTCTTTAACATTGCTTTTGACTCGTAACCACTTGTAACCACTCGCCTCCACCTACCCTCCTCTCCTCCTTCCTGTACACATTAATTGATTTGATTTGCTTACTTTATTTTTGTCTATTAGATGGTAAGCTCTTTGAGCAGGGACTGTCTTTCTTCTATGTTTGTGCAGCGCTGCGTAAGCCTTGTAGCGCTATAGAAATGCTAAATAGTAGTAGTAGTAGTCTCTTGTAACCAGAGCTAATATTGTGATGTCATAATGCCTCAGGCCACCAATAAGAGCCAACCTCATCAGTGATGTCACAATGGCTTGATTGTCCTATACTTGGCTCACTTTTATTACATAGCTCTTTGAGCAGGGACTGTCTTTCTTCTATGTTTGTGCAGCGCTGCGTAAGCCTTGTAGCGCTATAGAAATGCTAAATAGTAGTAGTAGTAGTCTCTTGTAACCAGAGCTAATATTGTGATGTCATAATGCCTCAGGCCACCAATAAGAGCCAACCTCATCAGTGATGTCACAATGGCTTGATTGTCCTATACTTGGCTCACTTTTATTACATAGCTCTTTGAGCAGGGACTGTCTTTCTTCTATGTTTGTGCAGCGCTGCGTACGCCTTGTAGCGCTATAGAAATGCTAAATAGTAGTAGTAGTAGTAGAATGTGTGGGATGATTTTTTAGCATTCCTGGGTGGTAGGGTGGTACGAAAGCACAAGGTGTGGTCTAGATGTAACAGTGAAGATACTGAGGAAAACCTGCTGGAAAAGGTACCTTATTCCTTCAGCTTCTGAAATGTGCAGCTGTGAATAACCACTGACATCCTCCTTGTCTGAGACGTTAGGGGTATCTTAATAAGCCATTCCTCCAGGTAAGACAGTCCCGCCAGCATACGAAATTAGAGGAAGGACACAAACAGATTGATTTTCTCTGTCTGTTCCTAGTTTATGGATTAATCTTCTTACACATTCGCAGAGCTTTTAGGTAATGCTAAAAATTGTGATTGTTTGAATGATAATAATGGCTGTTCTTTACTGCCGGTACTTTAGGACAATCAGCTGCAATATTTAGGGTGAGACCTTGGGGAGGGGGTATTTGACATTAAATTGCTATCATGAACTGATTTGATATTTTCTGAAAGGCATATAGAATTATATTAAACAAATTAATTACATCAGCATCTATATAGCGGGGCAGTTTAATAAGCGATGAGTGAGTGAAACAGCGATTTACGCACTTAAATCACTTGTAGAATTAGCCCCACTTCTGCCACTGTTTTGGTTCCTGTTGGAAATCTGTTTCAAGAGTCCTTGATGTTCTCAGGGGAAAGTTACTTTCTCAGATCCCTTTTGCTCCCTCCCGCTATGCCCCTCGTCTTTGAATTTTGCATTCTGTGGCCTCAAAGCTTCCATACCTCGTTCAGTTCAGTTTTTGAGAAACCTGTCCAAAACTTATGATCTAGGTGATAGGAGTAAAACATGGAATATAAGGAGAAAATTGTAACAAACAAAGTTATTTAAAAAAAAAACAGAAAATAAAACTGCAATATAAAAATAAAAACTGTAATCTAACTCACAATACATCAGAGGTAGGAAAACAAAAATGGGGGGGGGAAAAAAAAGGTCTAACACACGGCATCAGAAGAAAGGTTCCTGAACGCTTGTACAACAATTCACGTTTTACAGCCTTCCCAATGGTTAAATACTCAGAACAGGAATTAATTTCCTTCTACAAGTCAGGACTGAAAACAGAAAAAGCCCTTTTCATCAGTTAGAGTGCATTTAACCTCCAAAACAGTGGAGCTCTCAGCACTTATCCTGCAAACATCTCAAGGGCTTTTTGGGCTTTTACAGGGCCAACCTATGTTTCTAAAAATGGACCCATCCTTTACAAAAGATTTTAAAAATAAGAGTTAGTATCTTGAATTTTATCCCAGATGCTATTGGGAGTTCCCTCAGGACACCCATGAACCCTGCAGGTCCTGGTAGAACAAACCCCTTTCATTCCCTGTCTGGAACTCATCACCCAAGATGACAGAGGGGAGAGGGCAGACACCACTGCCACTAAGCCTCTAGGTTCTGGGGGGGGGGGGTACGGAGACCTTTGATGAATTGGCTTGAAGCAGCTGGAGTTGGGGGTCAGTTTTGGACCTTGAAATCAGGGGGGTGATTAGGGATGGGGTGGTAAGGATGCTAAGAAGAAGACAATACAGGGAGGGGGAGGGGTATTGGAGGGAAGGAGGAGTTTTTCTTTAAAATTTGTTGCTCTGGGTCAGTGCACTAGTTCCGTTGTTCCAGATCAGAAGCTGGAGGAAACACTTGGGCGGCAAATGATCCATATAACATCCATATAAATCAATTGAATGAATGATTTCGTTACTTCCCTCTCTACATAATTTTAATATCTGGTCGTAATCTGAAGATGGCTGTATCTATTTAGTGTGAGTTTCATCAATGTAAAAGTGACCTGGCCCAAAAAAAGAAAGTTTTATGTGCGGCTGTATTGACTGGGCATTATTGACCTTCATTCGAAGTGCTCTTTCTCTATCTGCTCTTCTGCCTCTCCACCTCCTGAACAACTCTTTCTAGTCCCACTTTTTCTGTTGTTTCTTGAGTGAACCATTGGGGTCTCTTTGTTCTCTCCCCTTTGCCAAGGGTATCTGACACAATGACTTGTTCCTTTGAATATTCTTTTGATTTCTGTCCACAGTTCCTCTGTACCTTGTAAATCCCCTACTCCTGACAATTTACATTGAAATAACGTTAAAAACACAGAGCAAGTCAGTAACAAATCCTTCATACAGAAAGTCCATACACAGACACCTACAAAGAGTACTTACAATGCAAACAAACCAAGACACATATCCGTACACCAAACACAAGCATCTACATAGCACTAATTGTCATTAGTATACGAAAAATATTGAAGCTTTGTACTTACAGAGAAAATGTCACAGCCAATGCCAGGCTGCAGCACAGACAGTAAACTGAGAAAAGGAACTTCATACTGCCAGAGGAAGGTACCATACGTGAGGGCAGAAAGAGATGTGCACACACAAACACACGGGACAGGGGATCCCACTCTCCAGGGACTGAAATACACACACACACACACACACACAAAAGGGACAGAGAGAGACGAACTCTGGTCGAATTTTTTTTTCTTTAGAAACCCTCTTTATATGTCACAGGTACTGAGATTTCAACACACACATCCCGGAATCTTACACAACGTTTCCTCATTCCTCCCACTGAAATGACCCTTAAACATTCCCCTCCTAAATAAACAGTGACACATCCATCCCTCTTCCCTTTCATACCAGAACATTCCATGTATGTCACTGTTCAGCAAAACCTTTCTCAATCCCATTTGCACAAAGATACAAATCACCAATGCTATTCAGTCACTATCTGCCAAGACTGTACGTTCCCCCACCCAAAGGAGGAACGGGTCCTATCAAAATACATCCAGAAATAGATCCACACAAAAGAGGGAACGACTCCTATAGAAATAGATCCACACCTATAGAAATGGATGCACATGAAAGGAGGAATGACTCCTATACAAATAGATCCACACGAAAGCAGGAACAGGTCCTATAGAAATAGATCCACACCTATAGAAATAGGTCCAAACCCAAAGGAGGGGCGGGTCCTATAGAAATCGATCCACACCTATAGAAATAGATCCACACAAAAGAAGAAAGAGGTCCTATAGAAATAGATCCATACCTATAGAAATAGGTCCACACCCAAAGGAGGGGCGGGTCCTATAGAAATAGATCCACACCTATAGAAATAGGTCCACACCCAAAGGAGGGGCGGGTCCTATAGAAATAGATCCACACCTATAGAAATAGATCCACACAAAAGAAGGTCCTATAGAAATAGATCCACACCTATAGAAATAGTTGCACATCAAAGCAAGAACAGGTCCTATAGAAATAGATCCACATAAAAGGAGGAACTGGTCCAATAAAAATAGATCCAGAAATAGATTGACACGAAAGAAGGAATGGCTCCTATAGAAATAGATCCACACCTATAGAAATAGGTCCACACCCAAAGGAGGGGTGGATCCTATAGAAATAGATCCACACCTATAGAACTAGATCCACACCCAAAGGAGGGATGGGTCTTATAGATCCACACCTCTACAGGTAGTATCTTAGGCCTCCAGGCTTTTATGTAACAGTGTCATCAGATCCAAACACGCGAAAGAGGGTGAAATATGAATGCTGACTTCCAGAATGATGGAACAGCATTTGCAAAAGAAGAGAAAAAAAAATCTTCAAAGAATTAGATGAGCAAACAAGAAAAAACAAGTGGCAAATTCAGAAAAA